>NC_059176.1:40158120-40458120 GCF_019923935.1 Bubalus bubalis
ATGATCTGGGTGAACCCTGGAGGTTTCCAGGGAGCTGGGCTGGGCTTGTCTGGGATATGGCTGTCAGGGGACCCAGTGAGCCTTGTGGTTCTACAGCAGTGATGCTGTTCCTAAGGGAGGCTCAGGCTCTTGGCCATGGTGGCAGTCAGAACAGCCCCATTCATTTGACCTGTGGGCATTCCCTAAGATTTTTTTTGAAAGCTACATTCAGAAAAAAGCTTGCAATGATGTGACCAACAAGGGCTTAATTTCCAAAATATACAAATAGCTCATACAACTCAATAATAAAAACTCAAACAACTCAATCAAAAAAATGGGCAGAAGACCTAAATAGACATTTCTCCAAAGAAAACATACAGATGGCCAACAGGCAAATGAAAAGATGCTCCACATTGCTAATTATTAGAGAAATGCAAATCAAAACTACAATGAGATATCACCTTGCACCAGTCAGAATGGCCATTATCAAAAGCTCTACAAATAATAAACACTGGAGAGGGTGTGGAGAAAAGGGAACCTTCTACACAGTTGGTGGGAATGTATATTGGTACAGCATGGCGAACAGTATGTATGGAGGTTCCTTAAAAAAACTATAAGTTGAGTTACCATGTGATTCAGCAATCCTACTCTTGGGCATATAGCCAGACAAAACTAATTTAAAAAGATATACACACCCCAATGTGCACTGCAGTACTATTTACAATAGCCAAGGCAAGGAAGCAACCTAAATGTCCATCAACAGATGAACAGATACAAACTATGTGGTGTATGTAAAGTAATGCTCAAAATTCTCCAAGCCAGGCTTCAGCAATATGTGAACCGTGAACTTCCTGATGTTCAAGCTGGTTTTAGAAAAGGCAGAGGAACCAGAGACAAAATTGCCAACATCTGCTGGATCATGGAAAAAGCAAGAGAGTTCCAGAAAAACATCTATTTCTGCTTTATTGACTATGCCAAAGCCTTTGACTGTGTGGATCACAATCAACTGTGGAAAATTCTGAAAGAGATGGGAATACCAGACCACCTGATCTGCCTCTTGAGAAATCTGTATGCAGGTCAGGAAGCAACAGTTAGAACTGGACATGGAACAACAGCCTGGTTCCAAATAGGAAAGGAGTACATCAAGGCTGTATATTGTCACCCTGCTTATTTAACTTATATGCAGAGTACATCATGAGAAACACTGGCTTGGAAGAAACACAAGCTGGAAGCAAGATTGCCGGGAGAAATATCAATAACCTCAGATATGCACATGACACCACCCTTATGGCAGAAAGTGAAGAGGAACTCAAAAGCCTCTTGATGAAAGTGCAAGTGGAGAGTGAAAAAGTTGGCTTAAAGCTCAACATTCAGAAAACGAAGATCATGGCATCCAGTCCCATCACTTCATGGGAAATAGATGGGGAAACAGTGGAAACAGTGTCAGACTATTTTTCTGGGCTCCAAAATCACTACAGATGGTGACTGCAGCCATGAAATTAAAAGATGCTTACTCCTTGGAAGGAAAGTTATGACCAACCTAAATAGCATATTCAAAAGCAGAGACATTACTTTGCCAACAAAGGTCCGTCTAGTCAAGGCTATGGTTTTTCCAGTGGTCATGTATGGATGTGAGAGTTGGACTGTGAAGAAGGCTGAGCGCCGAAGAATTGATGCTTTTGAACTGTGGTATTGGAGAAGACACTTGAGAGTCCCTTGGACTGCAAGGAGATCCAACCAGTCCATTCTGAAGGAGATCAGCCCTGGGATTTCTTTGGAAGGAATGATGCTAAAGCTGAAACTCCAGTACTTTGGCCACCTCATGCGAAGAGTTGACTCATTGGAAAAGACTGTGATGCTGGGAGGGATTGGGGGCAAGAGGAGAAGGGGACGACAGAGGATGAGATGGCTGGATGGCGTCACTGACTTGATGGATGTGAGTTTCAGTGAACTCCAGGAGTTGGTGATGGACGGGGAGGCCTGGCGTGCTGTGATTCATGGGGTTGCAGAGAGTCGGACACGACTGAGTGACTGATCTGATCTGATCTGATGTGGTGTATATATACGATACTCAGCCATAAAAAGAATGAAATAATGCCATTTGCAGCAACATGGATGGATTTAGAGATTGCCATACGAAGTGAAGTCAGACAAAGACAGATATAATATGATATCACTTATGTGTGGAATCGAAAATATGATACAAATGAATTTATATCAAAACAAAAATAGATTGACAGACACAACAAACAAACTTATGGTTACCCAAGGGGGAAGGTGGTTAGGGAGGGATAAATTAGGAGTTGGGGATTAGCAGATACAAACTATTATGTACAAAACAGATAAACAACAGTGTCCCACAAGTCACAAGATAGTGGAATAGAAGGACATGCACTCGTCTTCTCCTTCTAGAACTCCAAAATTGCAAAAACTGCTGAACGATCACTGACAGGAGAATGTTGGCTCACACCAAAAAAAGATACTCCACATCCAAGGGCAAAGGAGAAGCCCCAACCAGATGGTAGGAAGAGCAAAATCATGTTTAGACTCAAACCCCATATCCACCAGAGATGCTTGAAGGGCTCAAACAAAACTTTGTGTGCACCAGGACCTAGAGGCCCTACAAGAGACTGAGCCAGACCTGCCTTTGAGTGTGTGAGTGTCTCCTGCAGAGCCATGGGTCAGCAGTGGCCTGCCGTGGGGACAGGGGCTCTGGCTGTAGCAGACCTGGGAGGCGCAGTGCGTGGCCTAAGTCCTCTTGGAGGAGTCGCCATCAGCCCCACCACAGAGCCGCCAAGTAGTAGATCCACAAGTGGAGGGAAATTATACCAAGGAAGTTCTCACACTGTTGCAAAAGCTCTAGGGCCCACCACAGACTTCCCAACTGGGAGATATGGCAAAGGGACTGAGAACCTCCAGGGCATTTGACTTTGAAGGCCAATGGGATTTCATTATAGAACTTCTACAGAACTGGGGAAACAGACTCTTGGAGCACACAAACAAAATGTTGTGTGCACCAGGACCCAGGAGAAAGGCAGAGTGATCCCACAAGAGACTAACCCAGATTTGCCGGTGAGTGTCCAGGAGTCTTTGGCAAAGGTGTGGGCTGACAGTGGTCTTCCGTGAGGTCGGGGCACTGAATTCAACAGTCCTGGGAGCTTCAGTGTGCTGGCATAAGTCCTTCTGAAGGAGGTTCCATTAATGCCATTACCCCTGCCATAGTACCCCTACCTGAGGCCAAACTACAGGGAGGGACACAGCCCCACTCATCTACAGAAAATTGGATTAAAGATTTACTGAACATGGCTCCACCCATCAGACCAAGACCCAGATTCCCCCATAGCCAGTCCCTCCCATCAGGAAGCCTCTTATCCTTACCCATCAAAGGGAAGACAGAATGGAAACCACAATTACATAAAACTAACCAAACTGATCACATGGAGTACAGCCTTGTCTAACTCAATAAAACTATGAGCCATGCCATGTAGGGCCACACAAGAAGGACGGGTCATGGTGGAGAGTTCTGACAAAACGTGGTCCACTGGAGAAGAGAATAGCAAACTACTTCAGTATTCTTGCCCTGAGAACCCCAGGAACAGTATTAAAAGGCAAAAAGATATGACACTGGAAGATGAACTCCCCAGGTCAGCAGGTGCCCAATATGCTACTGGAGAAGAGCAAAGAAATAGCTCCAGAAGGAATGAAGAGGCTGAGTCAAAGCAAAAACAATGCTCAGATGTGGATGTTACTGGTGATGAAAGTACAGTCTGATAATGTAAAGAACAAAATTGCACAGGAACCTGGAATGTTAGGTCCATGAATCAAGCTAAATTGGAAGTGATCAAACAGGAGATGGCAAGAGTGAACATCAACATTTTAGGAATCAGTGAACTAAAATGGATCAGAATGGGCAAATTTAATTCAGATGACCATTATATCTACTACTGTGGGCAAGAATGCCTTTAGAAGAAATAGAGCAGCCTTCATAGTCAACAGAAGAGTCTGAAATGCAGTACTTGGGTGCAATCTCAAAAATGACAGCACAATCTCTGTTTGTTTCCAAGGCAAACATTCATCATCACAGTAATCCAAGTCTATGCCCCAACCACTAATGCCAAAGAAGCTGAAGTTGAATGATTCTATGAAGACCTACAAGATTTCCTAGAACTAACACCAAAAATGATGACATTTTCATCAAAGGGGACTGGAAAGCAAAGGTAGGAAGTCAAGAGATACCTGGAGTAACAGGCAAGTTTGGTCTTGGAGTACAAAATAAAGCAGGGCAAAGCCTAACAGAGTTTTGCCAAGAGTCATAGCAAACACTTTCTTCCAACAATACAAGAGATGGCTCTACACATGGACAACACAAGATGGTCAATACTGAAATCAGATTGATTATTTTCTTTGCAGCTGAAGATGAAGAAGCCTTATACCATCAGGAAAAACAAGAACAGGAGCTGACTGTGGCTCAGATCATGAACTCCTTATTGCAAAATTCAGACTTAAATTGAATAAAGTAGGAAAACCACTAGACCACTCAGGTATACAGTAGAAGTAACAAAAAGATTCAAGGGATTAGATCTGATAGAGTGCCTAAAGAACTATGGACGGAGGCTCGTAACATTGTATAGGAGGCAGTGATCAAAACCATCCCCAAGAAAAAGAACCGCAAAAAGGCAAAATGGTTGTCTGAGGAGGCCTTACAAATAGCTGAGAAAAGAAGAGAAGTGAAAGGCAAAGGAGAAAAGGAAAGATATATCCATCTGAATGCAGAGTTCCAAAGAACAGCAAGGAGAGATAAGGCCTTCCTAAGTGATCAATGCAAAAAAAAAAAAAAAAAAAAAAAATAGAGAAAAACAATAGAATGGGAAAGACTAGATAGAGATCTCTTCAAGAAAATTAGAGATACCGAGGGAACATTTCATGGGCACAATAAAGGACAGAAACGTTATGGATCCAACAGAAGCAGAAGACAATAAGAAGAGGTGGCAAGAATACACAGAAGAAATACACAAAAAGATCTTACAGACTCAGATAACTACGATGGTGTGATCACTCACCTAGAGCCAGACATCCTTGAGTGCAAAGTCAAGTGAGCCTTAGGAAACATCAATATGAACAAAGCTAGTGGAGGTGATGGAATTTCAGTTGAGCTATTTCAAATCGTAAAAGATGATGCTGTGAAAGTGCTGCACTCAATATGCCAGCAAATGTGGAAAACTCAGCAGTGGCCACAGGACTGGAAAAGGTCAGTTTTCATTCCAATCCCAAAGAAAAGGAATGCCAAAGAATGCTCAAATTACCACACAACTGCACTCATCTCACACGCTAGTAAAGTAATGCTCAAAATTCTCCAAGCCAGGCTTCAACAGTACGTGAACCGTGAACTTCCAGATGTTCAAGCTGAGATTTAGAAAAGGTAGATGAGCCAGAGATCAAATTGCCAACATCTGTTAGATCATAGAAAAAGCAAGAGAGTCCAGAAAAATATCTGCTTCATTGACTAAGCTAAATCCTTTGACCATGTGGATGACAACAAACTGTGGAAAATTCTTAAAGAAATGGGAATACCAGACCATTTTACCTTCCTTCTGAGAAATCTGTATGCAGGTCAAGAAGCAACAGTTAGAACTGGACATGGAACAATGTCCACACTGGTTCCAAATAGGAAAAGGAATATGTTAAGGCTGTATATTGTCACCCTGCTTATTTAACTTACATGCAGAGTACATCATGCGAAATGCTGGACTGGCTGAAGCACAAACTGCAATCAAGATTGCTGGGAGAAATATGAATAACCTCAGATATTCAGATGGTACCACCCTTATGAGAGAAAGCAAAGAGGAACTAAAGAGCTTCTTGATGAAAGTGAAAGAGGAGAGTGAAACAGTTGGCTTAAAACTCTACATTCAGAAAACTAAGATCATGGCATCTGGTCCAATCACTTCATGGCAAACAGATGGGGAAACAGTGGAAACAGTGACAGACTTTATTTTCTTGGGCTCCAAAATCACTGTGGACTGTGACTTCAGCCATGAAATTAAAAGACGCTTGCTCCTTGGGAGAAAAGCTATGACAAACCTAGATAGCATATTAAAAAGCAGAGACATTACTGACAAAGGTTTGTATAGTCAAAGCTGTGATTTTTCCAGTAGTCATGTATGGATGTGAGAGTTCGACCATAAAGAAAGCTGAGAACCGAAGAATTGATGCTTTTGAATTGTGGTGTTGGAGAAGACTCTTGGGAGTCCCTTGGACAGCAAGGAGATCCAACTGGTCCATCCTAAAATAAATCAGTCCTGAATATTCATTGGAAGGACTGATGCTGACGCTGAAACTCCAATACTTTGGCCACCTGATGCGAAGAACTGAATTATTGGAAAAGACCCTGATGCTGGGAAAGTTTGAAGGCAGGAGAAGGGGAGGACAGAGGATGAGATGGTTGGATGGCAGCACCTACTCAATGGTCATGAGTTTGAGCAAGCTCTGGGAGTGGGTGATGGACAGGGAAGCCTGGCGTGCTGCAATCCATGGGGTTGCAGAGTCAGACACAACTGAGCAACTGAACTGAACTGATGCTGGAGACACAAATTGGATTGTTTCAGAAATAGCAAATTATACATAAACATAAAAGTTATGTGTGTGTATCATTTTAAAATATTTGTATGTACATACATATATATAAGATACATATTTTCAATCCTAACTGAAACATTTGCATTCCTTTCCTCATTCCTATTCCTTTCCTCTTTCTGTCCAGATGAGGCCCTTACCCTGCCCTCATTCACAAGGGTGCCCGGGAAGTGGTCAGAAGGGACAGGGAAGAGCCAGGATACAGCATCAAAGGCAGAGGCAGGGGCAGGTGCTGACAGACCTGTGGTCTGTCACACCTGTGGAGTGAGCTTGTGTGTTGTGTGTGTGCTACGTGCATGGGCTATAATATGCACGTGTGCCTTATATACGGGAATGGGGTGGAGTGGGTATAGGGTTCTGTCTATGGTATGTGCATGTGTAATGAGTATTTCTGGTGCCTTGAGTGACATATGTCAGACAAGGTTTGACATGGGCTGCAGACTTTCCATGCATTTGTGGTGGGGGTGAGGGGGTCTTTTGCATGTGTAGTATATATGCCTTGTATGGTGTGTGGGGTGTATTATGTGCTAGGTTGCATGGCATGTGTGGTGTATGTGATTGGTATGTGACATGTATGTTGCATGTCCTATGTGCACATTATATGTGGTGAGATATGAGGTGTGTGCACAAGGGGGCAAGTGAATGCATGTAAAGTGGGTGTACATGTGAGATGTGTGCACATGTTATGTGTGTGTGTGTGTGTGTGTGTGTGTGATGTATATTAAGTGATGAGCGTGTGTGCTGTCTGGCAGGGGTTGAATGGTGGGTGTGCAGGGTGAATATGCTATGTGGTGTGTGTGGTGGGTATGGATGGCAACTGTGCAGTGTGTGTGTTTGTGTGTGTGTGTACTGTTGTATGTGCATACTTAGGCTCCCGAGGGCAGCTATTACTCTGTTTCCCTCCAGGGCAGGCACAGACGCAGAAGGGTGCCTGCATCGTGAAGGATGTGGGGGATACGTGGACACACAGGGGTGCACTGGGGACCACGGCCATGCGTGCATTCAGTTTTGCAGGGCTTCTTGCATCTGAAACCCAAGCTGCCCTCTTCTGAGCACCAACCCAGGCTCAGGTGAGCAGACGACAGCTGCCCCTTGGGCCTATATCCTGGCAGGGCAGGGCCGCGGGCAGTTCCCAACGTGCAGGTGCACGAGCGGTGTAGAATCTGCATGTATGGCATGGCCAGGAGTTTCCTGGGGAGAAAGCCACCGAGGCACCTTCATGCTCACTGCCCCCCACCCCCCACCATCACCCACTCACTGGGAACTGAGGCCTGAAATTATGCAACCAACTGTTGAAAGTGCAGAACAATGAACGAGTTTTTCAGATTCATTTTCTGAAATGGTTTAATCTATGCCTGAGGCCAAACATCTATTAATTAAGTAGGAACTCCGATCTCTACATTCCCAAGTGGCTGCCGCAGCACTGCATGAAGGGTCTGAGGCTGTGGCTCTGGAGCAGGGCCCTCCTCCCACCCTTCTGCCTTTCACTAGTCACAAGCAAGACTGTGCTGGCTGCACATGGGCAGGAAGTGATGAAGGATGAGGTTCACACCCCAACACTGAGCTATCTCTGTGGAGGACGTGGGGAACCACACTGTGGAAGCAGTGCTGGTATTGATATCAATGGGCCTTTCTGGATACTTGTGGAGTCAGTCTCCATTACAGGAGAACATTATTATGAACACAGCTCATTTATCTCAGCCTAAGTTAAACATCTAGATGACCCTCCACCAAAATCAGCTGTTTGAATCCAGTGATCCGCATACCTCCTAATATTCCAGCCATCGCTGCTTTTGGCTTGCAGTGTTTGGCAAGCAAAGACAGAATGACCTAGATTTCATATCAGCATCTCTGGCTAGATTGACAGGGTTATTCTGAAACTTTGCTCTACTGTTTTACAATCTTCACTTGCAAAGCCCTGGCAAGTTGATTTTAGCCTCAGGGAGATACAAGGAGCTGCAGACCTGGGGCAGGCTTTTAGAGGCCTCCAGTTATAAACACACACACAAACACAAAGAGCTGGACCAAGAGAATATAAGGAACAGAAGACAAAGATATTCTGTTACAAGAGACAGCAAAGGAGGATTGTAAGCAGCAAGAGGACAAAAAGAGGGAGGTGAGTAACGTTCATTTCGTCATGCCTACTAGACTGTAATTCCTCTTAGGGAAGGAGTTGATTTATATTCATTTTTGAAGGAAATGGCAACCCACTCCAGTACTCTTGCCTGGAAAATGCCATGGACGGAGGAGCCTGATAGGCTACAATCCGTGGTATTGCAAAGAGTCGGACATAACTGAGCGACTTCACTTTCACTTTATTTACCATAGCACTTGTTCAATAAATGCTTTTAACATTGCAAAAAAGTAGACCTGGAAACACATCACATGCCTCTCAACATGGGAAGTCATTCTTAATACTGCTGTCACATGGAGCTGTTTAAAATAAATCGGTCAGGATTTAGATGGTTACCAAAATTAACTGAATTTTCTAACATGACTTGTAAAATGTAAACCATGGCAGACAATCAGTGTTCACAGTTTTGAAAAGTTCCCTTTGCTTCCAAAATGTATGACATCTAATAGCAATGGAACTATACATCCTGTACACAATTCATCTGTATAAACAACAACACTGCAAAGCGACATAGCTGATGTTGATATCTGTCACATTAACTGTCTAATGTACAACTTCTGTTTTTGAAGGAAGAAGTCAACCTGGGGATTAAATAGGTAAAATTTGCAACCACATTTTTCCCACATGTGAGTTAAGTAATACTATTTTAAGAAAAGCTAAATGCTGACATCAGCCAATTTGGGATTTTTTAATTAAAAATACCATACATAAAACTACTGTATGCTTATTTTAATACTGAAGCGCTGATCACTGATATCACAGTAAACAAATTCAAATCATACTTGGGAGGTTTTTTTCTGGCAATGGAAGACTAGGTTGTTTCAGACTAACACACATTGGAATAACTAGAAAACATGGCAAGGTATAAGAAAGAAGCCTCTTTGATAACATCTGAGAACACAAGGGCAGTGCGGAATTTTAAGGCTAAGATCTGGGAGGAGATCGACGACAGGGGAGGTGAGACTTGCACTGAGAGTCACTTTCCCTACTGGGGGTATCGCCAATGATGAGAACAGTGGCTGAGAGGCTGGAAAGTGGACACATCTTTCAACAAATCTTGATCTTGGAAGACAAAAACTGAGTTCAAGGTTCATGGAGAAGAACAGATCTTGGTCAACAACCTGAGCTCTTAGTTGGGACCTGAAAGGATGGCATCTCAAGAGTCAGAGAGAATTAGAAGTAGAGCAGTCATACTATGGAAATAAGTCCAACTTCAGATCTCTTAAATCTCTGATTATTTTATTAAAGTAGTCTTGCATTGTTAGTACCCCAATCCAAACTGCCTGAAATAAGCAAACTGAATCCTCTCTGGAAAATGATAAACTCATCCAGAGCCTAAATTTGTACCTTAAAATTTTAATATATAATCCTATATCCAGCATTTATTAAAATAATCAGGAAGATGAGAAATTAAGACAGACAGAGAAATAACAGAAAACCAAACAGCAGGAACAGAAAAACAGATCTCAACAAACATATACTTTAATTATAACAAATATGTTGAAGTTAAAGAATTTTGGTAGAGAACTGGGAAATGTAAAATAAGCCAAATGGAAACTCTAGAAGCGAAAAACAGAATAACTAAAAACTCAATGGGTAGGTTTGAGAGTTGACGTGGTACTCACATAAAGAAAACTGATAAACTGGAAGACAGGTCAGAAGGAAAACCCCCGTCTGAAGCTCATGTGTGTGCGCGCACACACACACATACACACACACACACACAAACAGAGCAGGGGCAGGAGGGTGGTGAATAAGAAAATAAGTGTAAATCTGTAAGCATAAGCACAGGCAAGGAGCATCGTATCCAAAATACGATTAACTGAGTCCCAGAAAGAAAAAATATTTTAAAAAATATATTGAGAGAATTTTCTAAAATTAATGAAAGAGATCAAGCCACAGATTCAGAAATGACATCTGTCTACAATGTGGGAGACCCAGGTTCAATCCCTGGGTTGGGAAGATGCCCTGGAAAAGGGAATGGCTGCCCACTCCAGTATTCTTGCCTGGCAAATTCCATGGACAGAGGAGCCTGGTGGGCTACAGTCCATAAGGTCACAGAGTCAGACACAAATAAGTGACTTACACACATGTGAACCCCAAAGAAATGCTGGAAATCTATAAGGAAGAACAGAATTTTAGAGCCAGGAAGAGGAAAAAAAAGACATATTACCTTCAAATGAGCAATAAGGAGATACACAATTGACTCCTTAATGGAATAATGAATGCCAAAAGAAGATGGAATGACATATTCAAAGAGCTGAAAGAAAACAAATGACAGTCTAGATCCCTGTATCTTGTAAAAATTCTCCTCCAAGGTAAAAGCAAAATTTAAAAAAAATCCAGGTAAAGTCTGACAGCATTTATTGCCAGTGTACCACACTAAGGAAAATACTTAAGGGGGTTCTTTAGACAGAAGGAAATAATCCCAGATTGGAGCCCAGAGGTCCAGGAAAGAATAAAAAAGTAGTGGAAAGTTTCTAAAATGTCTAAGTTAAGTGCTAATTTCATAGAGAATGATGCTTGCTTTGTGGGGTTTAAAATGGAATCAAATTATGGGACAGAATTAGCACAAAAGTCAGGAGGGGGTAAATGGAGTTAAATTCTGAGTTCCATGAACTATCTCAAGTGTGGCAGAGGCACTAATTTAAGGGGGAACTCTGTTTTCAAGTGTGCATGTTATAATCTCTATAGTTACTGCTAAAAAATACTAAGGGATTCATGGCTAAGAAATCAGAAAGTGAAAAATAAATAATAAATATCTTGATTTACACAAAATAAGTCAAGAAGGATGAAAAAATGGAACAAAGAGCAGATAGGAAAAACAGTGTGATGGACCAACACAACACTGTAAAGCAATTATCCTCCAATTAACAATAAAAATTTAAAAAAAAACAGTGCGATATTAGGTCTATAACCAAATATATCAGTTATTACATTCAACATAGGTAAACTAAATACTCCATGTTATAGATAGATTATCAGCCTGAATAAAAAAACCCTAATTATATATTGCTTAGAAGAGCTACATCTTAAATACAAGGTGTCAGGAAGGTTGAAAGTAAAAAGAAAAACACATAGTGCAAACACTAACCAAATGAATATAGAAATACTCATTTTGGGAAAGCAGACTTTAAAGAAAATAAAATTTTAATAAAGTTAGAAGAAAAAGTGTTGATTATGATAATGGAATCACAGTCCAACAGGAAGATGTGACAAGACTAAATGTACTTAACCTCAAAGTATATAAAGCAAAAGCCAAAAGAAAATAAAGGAGAAACATACACATCCACAATCACAGGTGGAGGTTTGAACAGGTGCTTTCAGTAACTGATGAACCAGCAGATGAAAACAGCATAGATTTAAGTGCACCCTAGAGCTGACTCCTCACCATGCGGATCCCGTGGCTCACACTGCAGACATGTGGCTCCCGTGTTTCAGTGTCTACCTTTCTGGTGTGAGGGATGAGGACCTAGGGCCTGGCACCTCTGGCTACTCTGCTTTTCACTGTCTATATATACTGAATCCAAAGGTGGTTTGTGTATCTTTACTAGCTGAATTAGTGCTTGCCCTTGCCTTGTTTTGTGTTGTGTGTTAGAAATTAGTGACAAAAAGATAAACAGAAAAATCCTTAAAAGCTTGTCAGTTTAGCAGAAATGTCTAGCCTTCAATATAAATATTTGAAAAGGCTGAACTGAACATCAATAATCTAACTTGGGTGTTGGCAAATTATAGCCTGCAGGCCAATTCCAGCCTGCCCGTTTTTGTGCAGTGCACAGGATAAGAACAGCTTTTACATTTTTAAATAGTTAAAAAAAAAATATGTAACAGAGACTGCACACAGCTTGCAAAGCCTAGTGTGTTTACTGCTGCTGCTACTGCTGCTAAGTCGCTTCAGTCGTGTCCGACTCTGTGAGACCCCATAGACAGCAGCCCACCAGGCTCCCCTATCCCTGGGATTCTCCAGGCAAGAACACTGGAGTGGGTTGCCATTTCCTTCTCCAATGCAGGAAAGCGAAAAGTGAAAGTGAAGTCACTCAGTCGTGTCTTGACTCTTCGCGACCCCATGGACTGCAGCCTACCAGGCTCCTCTGTCCATGGGATTTTCCAGGCAAGAGTACTGGAGTGGGGTGCCACTGCCTTCTCCTAGAGTATCTGTCCTTTTGCAGAAAGGTTTGCCCACCCCGATTCAAGTACACATATTAACTGGTTAAAAAGAATAGCAATTTTAACCAAAAGATAAGAAGGGGAAAAAAAGGGACAAAGAACAGTTAAAGAAAAATCAGTGAGATGACAGATCTATAACCAAATATAGTAAGCATTTATAAAGGTAAAATCGGAGCTTCGTGAAATAGACAAATAACAATAGAAAGAATTAATAAAGCCAAAAGGTTGTTCTTTGGGAAGACTTAATCAATAACCCTGGAAAGCTGGATCTATCTGTCTCCATATCTATCTCTATATCTGTCTCTGTCTCAGTCTCTATCTCTTTTTCAGTTTTTCTCTCTGTCTCTATCTATATGCAAAAGAAGTCAGACATACAAGAATATATACTATATGATTACATGTATACAAAGTTCAAGAATGGAAAAAAAACAAATCTAAGATGTTAGAAACTACAGTTGTGGTTGCCTTTGGAGAGAAGGAAGATTAGTAAAAGGAGCGGGGAGGAAAGGGACTTCCGGGCATCTGGTAATGTCATAGTTTTTAATTTCTGTCAATGATGATTATCAGTGATGAATTATGAGAATTCATTAGGCTCTAAACTTATACTTTTTGTAATTTCTATGTGCATACAATACTTCAATAAGAAAATTTAAAACTTTGTTTTTTTTTTGTTTTTAAATTGTAAATACTTTGCAGTTGACTTTGTACCAGGTTTTGTACAATGTCATATGTTAGGTTGTTACTCAGAATACATCTGGTTTTAAAAGCACCCAGGGATGGAAACTAGATGAAGAGGAGATAGAAAGGCTTTTAACTGAACACCGTTTTGTCCCTACTGGGGTTGTAATGTGTGCATGTTTATTAAAAAGAAATGAACTATTAAAAAGTGGGGAAAAGTTATTAATATATAACAAAATGTAAATAGAATACTTATAAATACAGATATAAAAATATAAATAAGTACATAGTTTTATACACTTGTCCCTTTTAAATTAGTCTATTATGACTCACTGTTAGTCCAAAGTTAATACCAAATTAAAAGCAGTGTTACTTATTCTTATGAGCCTGATTATATCACCAAAATAATTCAGGCAAGAGGGAAGTATGTTAACAGTTCCGAGATCATGGAATAAGCATTAACATTTCACAACAAACCATTAGAGGAAGAGCCATGATTAATAGGGCAAATGACACACAGTGATAGAATAAAACTTCCCAAATATCAGGAAACAAACAGAAAATGAATCTGAAACTGGTCTTTTCCAAGGGTTTATCAGTAGTCCATCAGGATCTTCCCAGATGGACTTTGGCACATCTAGTCCTTGACACTGAAATGAGATAAAATTACATTGGGTGAAGGGCATAAAACTGCAATTTGTATGAAGCATTGGTAACCACCCTCTACCTGGGCCCTTATGTACTTAGTTCTGTACATGTATGATTTCATTTAATCACACCACCATTTTATATCTGCAGAAACTGAGGCTCAGATTAAACCCCTTGGTCCAACGATTCCAGCAGGCCAGGAAGTGGTAGACTAGAACTTGGACACAGGATGGCCAGCTTCAGCAAGCTTCACAGAAACACTTCAGCTGATTGATACTCCAATCAGCCCAGACAAAAATTTCCCTTCCTTGTCAGTAGCTGCTTCTATCTTCTTCCACATGTGGTAGCCAGAATTCAAAACAGCCCCCAGAGATCCCACCTACTGTTACTTACACCTTTGTTTCGTCCCCTCCACATTCTACCAGAGTTGGTTTGTGTGTGCCCAGATATGGCAGAAGTGATAGGATATCCCATCCAAGATTACATCGTGAAATACTGCGGGTTCTGTCTCAATTCCCTCTTTCCCTCCATCCCTTTCCCTCTGTCTCTCAATCAACTCATATCTTATGTGGATATCAGGCATGTAGTGAGACACTGAAGTCCCCGGCCAAGTGCCAATGAAGAGTGGAGACCCGCTGGCTACCATGTGAGGATCCCAGAACAGATCCCTCAATCTCAGTCAAGCTTCAGATGATGAAGCTCCAACTTGACTGTAATCTCATGAAAGATGGAACCAGAACCACACAGCTAAGTCACTTTTGGGTTCTCAGTCCTCTGAAATGGTATGTGAAGGTATACAAGAGGTGGTTTAAGCTGCTAAATTCTGGGATGATTCAGTAATGTAGCAATACAAAAAAAAATTCACCATGACACCAGACTTTGATGACATAAACATTTCTGATTTTAAGTAATACAAGAAGTGCTGCAAGATATCACTACCTGTGCACCAGAATGGCTGAAGTAAAGAAGATGACAACACCAAAGATTGTTCATTAAGATTACGGAATTGTTATTATTATAACTGGAACTGTTATACACTGTTGCAGTGGAAGTATAAAACAATACAAACACTATATGAAAAGGCCCTGCAGTTTCTCTAAAACTGAACGCATACCACCTATGATCCAGTTATATTTAACTATGATCCTAGATATCTACTCTTATGTATTTATCTAAGAAAAGTGAAACCACATATCCATAAAAAGACATATAACCTTCCAAAACTGAACCAGAAAGAAATATAAAATCTTAACAGACCTATCACAAGCACAGAAATTGAAACTATAATCAAAAATCTTCCAACAAACAAAAACCCAGGACCAGATGGCTTCACAGGTGAATTCTACCAAAAATTTAGAGAAGAGCTAACACCTATCTTACTCAAATTCTTCCAGAAAATTTCAGAGGAAGGTAAACTCCCAAACTCACTCTATGAGGCTACCATCACCCTAAAACCGAAACCAAAGATGCCACACAAAAAATAAAACTTCAGGCCAATATCACTGATGAACATAGATGCAAAAATTCTCAACAAAATTCTAGCAAACAGAATCCAACAACATATTAAAAAGATCATACATCCTGACCAAGTGGGCTTTATCCCAGGGATGCAAGGATTCTTCAATATTCACAAGTCAATCAATGTGATACACCACATTAACAAATTGAAAGATAAAAACCATATGATTATCTCAATAGATGCAGAGAAAGCTTTTGACAAAATTTATCACCCACTTATGATAAAAACTCTCCAGAAAGCAGGCATAGAAGGAACATACCTCAACATAATAAAAGCCATATATATTAAACCCACAGCAAACATTATCCTTAATGGTGAAAATTTGAAAGCATTTCCCCTAAAGTCAGGAATAAGACAAGGGTGCCCATTCTCACCACTACTAGTCAACAGAGTTTTGGAAGTTTTAGCCACAGCAATCAGAAAAGAAAAAGAAATAAAAGGAATTCAGGTTGGAAAAGAAGTAAAACTCTCACTGTTTGCAGATGACATGATCCTCTACATAGAAAACCCTAAAGAGACCACCAGAAAATAACTAGAGATAACCAATGAATATAGTAAAGTTGCAGGATATAAAATTATACACAGAAATCCCTTGCATTCCTATACACTAATAATGAGAAAATAGAAAGAGAAATTAAGAAAACAATCCCATTCACTATTATGATGAAAAGAAAAAAATACTTAGGAATAAATCTACCTAAAGAAACAGAAGATCTATATATAGGAAACTATAAAATACTGATGAAAGAAATCAGAGATGACACAAATAGATGGAGAAATATACCATGTTCATGGATAGGAAGAATCAATATAGTGAAAACGAGTATACTACCCAAAGTAATCTATAGATTCAATGCAATCCCTATCAAGCTACCAATGGTATTTTTCAGAGAATTAGAACAAATAATTTCACAATTTGTATGGAAATACAAAAAACCTTGAATAGCCAAAGCAATTTTGAGAAAGAAGAATGGAACTGGAGGAATCAACCTGCCTGACTTCAGACTCTACTACAAAACTACAGTCATCAAGACAGTATGATACTGGCACAAACACAGAAATATAGACCAATGGAACAAAATAGAAAGCCCAGAGATAAATCCACGCACCTATGGACACCTTATCTTTGACAAAGGAGGCAAAAACAAACAGTAGAGAAAAGACAATCTCTTTAACAAGTGGTGCTGGGAAAACTGGTCAACCACCTGTAAAAGAATGAAACTAGAACACTTTATACACCATACACAAAAATAAATTAAATTATACCGAGTGAAGTAAGCCAGAAAGAAAAACACCAATACAGTATACTAACGCATATATATGGAATTTAGAAAGATGGTAACAATAACCATGTACATGAGACAGCAAAAGAGACACTGATGTATAGAACAGTCTTTTGGACTCTGCGGGAGAGGGAGGGGGTGGGATGATTTGGGAGAATGGCATTGAAATATGTATAGTATCATATATGAAATGAGTCGCCAGTCTAGGTTCAATGCATGATACTGGATGCTTGGGGCTGGTGCACTGGGATGACCCAGAGGGATGGTATGGGGAGGGAGGAGGGAAGAGGGTTCAGGATGGGAAACACATGTATACCTGTGGCAGATTCATTTTGATATATGGCAAAACCAATATAATACAAAAAGTTAAATAAAATAAAATTTTAAAAAATGGATTAAAGGTCTAAATGTAAGACCAGAAACTATAAAACTCCTAGAGGAAAACATAGGCAAAACACTCTCTGACATAAATCACAGCAAGATCCTCTATGACCTACCTCCCAGAGTAATGGAAATTAAAGCAAAAATAAATGGGACCTAAGTAAGCTTAAAAGCTTTTGCACAATGAAGGAAATTATAAACAAGGTGAAAAGACAGCCTTCAGAATGGGAGAAAATTATAGCAAATGAAGCCACTGACAAAGAATTAATCTCAAAAATATATAAGCAGCTCATGCAGCTCAATACCAGAAAAATAAAGGACCCAATAAAAAAATGGGCCAAAGAATTAAACAGACATTTCTCCAAAGAAGACATACAGATGGCTAACAAACACATGAAAAGATGCTCAACATCATTCATTATCAGAGAAATGCACATCAAAACCACATGAGGTACCATCTCACACCAGTCAGAATGGCTGTTGTCAAAAAGTCTACAAACAAGACCTGGAGAGGGTGTGGAGAAAAAGGAACCCTCTTACACTATTGGTGGGAATGCAAACTAGTACAGCCACTATGGAGAACAGTGTGGAGATTTCTTAAAAAAACTGGAAAGAGAACTGCCATCAGTTGAGTTCAGTTCAGTTCAGTCGCTCAGTCGTGTCTGACTCTTTGCGACCCCATGAATCGCAGCATGCCAGGCCTCCCTGTCCATCACCAACTCCTGGACTTCACTCAAACTTACATCCATCGAGTCGGTGATGCCATCCAGCCATCTCATCCTCTGCCGTCCCCTTTTCCTCCTGCCCCCAATCCCTCCCAACATCAGAGTCTTTTCCAATGAGTCAACTCCTTCGCATGAGGTGGCCAAAGTACTGGAGTTTCAGCTTCAGCATCCTTCCTTCCAAAGAACACCCAGGGCTGATCTCCTTTATAATGGACTGGTTGGATCTCCTTGCAGTCCAAGGGACTCTCAAGAGTCTTCTCCAACACCACCATTCAAAAGCATCAATTCTTCGGTGCTCGGCTTTCTTCCCAGTCCAACTCTCACATCCATACATGACCACAGGAAAAACCATAGCCTTGACTAGACGGACCTTTGTTGGCAAAGAAACGTCTCTGCTTTTGAATATGCTATCTAGGTTGCTCATAACTTTCCTTCCAAGGAGAAAGCCATACAACCCAGCAATTCCACTGCTGGGCATACACATTGGGGAAACCAGAATTGAAAGACATATGTACGTGTACCCCAATGTTCATCGCAGCACTGTTTACAATAGCTAGGACATGGAAACAACCTGGATATCCACTGGCAGATGAATGGATAAGAAAGCTGTGGTACATATACACAATGGACTATTACTCAGTTTTTAAAAAGAACACATTTTAATCAGTTCTAATGAGGTGGATGAAACTGGAGCCTATTATACAGAGTGAAGTAAGTCAGGAAGAAAAATACCAATATAGCACATTAAGGCATATATATGGAATTTAGAAAGATTGTAACGATGACCCTATATGCAAGACAGCAAAAGAGACACAGATATAAAGAACAGACTTTTGGACTCTGTGGGAGAAGGCGAGGGTGGGATGATTTAAGAGAACAGCATTGAAATATGTGTAATACCATATGTGAAATAGATGCTCAGTCCAAGTTAGATGCATAAAACAGGGCACTCAAAGCCAGCGCCTTGGGACAACACAGAGCAATGGGATGGGGAGGGAGGTGGGAGGGGGGTTTGGGATGAGGGACACATGTACACCAGTGGCTGATTCATGTCAATGTATGGCAAAAACCACCACAGTATTATAATTTAATTAGCCTCCAATTAAAATAAATAAATTTATTTTTTTTTAAAAAGACACATAAGAATGCCTGTAGCAGTCTTATTCATAACAGCCAGATCTGGAAACCACTCAGATGCCCAACAGTGAACAAATAAATTAACTGTGGTATATACACATAATTGGACTATCACTCAGCAATGAAATAAGCTACTGATATACACACAAATGAATCTCAAAAGCATGCTCAGTGAGATTGATATAGTTAACTTCAGGCAGGTTGATAAGTAGTTCAAGGCCCCTTAGGGAGGAGGTACACATTCCATGTCTGAGCAGTCACACAGGCACTGTGTTAATGATTATATAGCAACAATATATCTTGCTTAAAGGCATGCTTTCCTCCTCAACAGGAACTCATTCCTTCTGACTAATCTTGTACTGAAGTTACCTTACCATGTATGCCTCAGGAAAGGGTCTGGTAGAAATTTTACAACATTGAGATATTCTTTTCATCTATTCTTAGCAGCCAGTTGAAAAGTACATAATGTTCTGCTCAAGCTAAAATGTTGCTGTCTCTGTCTTTCCCTGAAAGGGTTTACCTGCATATTTTAAAACCTGATACCTGAGGGAGAGGCTTTTAATTGAGAAGGCATCTAGGGAATGGAAATAATCTTCCCCAGAGCCTGGTGATACTGATGGACACTTTCTTCATTTTCTTCCTCCAGCCTGATCCAACAACAAGAAATCAGTATCTCCCTGGAAGGAACACATGTCTAGAACCCTATATTTTGAGACTGCTGATTGAGGAATGGAACCTAGGACCTCTTCATTCTGACAGCCAATAGGATTTGCATTCGTAAGTCCCATGGGACTGAAGCAAATGAAGAAGCAGTTCCTAGTGGGTATAGGAGAATTCCCTATCCTCTGCCCCAAAATACACACCCCAGAGCTATACACCCAGGCTTGGCACAGAGGGAGCAGGAAAAATTTGCCCATCTCTAAGTTTGTCCATGGAAGGGCCTTAACTATACTCTTTCCCAGGTGGTGCCTATGAGTTAATCTTCCAATTGGCCTGCATCTAGGTGCCAACTATGATCCTTCCCTTGGAACACTGACAGTCTTGGCACATTCTCAACTACTGGGAGCCACCAAGTGCAAAAAAAGTAGCTTGGAAAATCGCAAAGTTTTGAGAGACAATTAAAAGCTTGGGCTGGGCTAAATGATGACTCATTTAATTACACAAGATCACCCTGTCAAGACTTGGGAGAAGAAGGTGGCTGTTTTATCTAATACATACAGAGTCAAGGAAGATGAAGAAATAGAAGAATATGTTTCAAACAGAAGAACAAGATAAACCTCTAAAAATAGATCTTAGTGAAATGGATATAAGTGATTTACACGATAGAGAATTCCAAATAATGGCCATAAAGTTGCTCACTGAGATCAGGAGAGTAACACCTGAACAAAGTTAGAATTTCAGTAAATAGCAAATATAACAAAGCACTAAGGAGAAATCACAGAGCTAAAGAATACAATAACTGAACTGAAAAATTCAATAGAGAGGTTCAACATTAGATCAGATCAAATAGAAGAAAGGATCAATGAACCAGAAGACAGAGCATGGTATTCATCCAATCAGGGGAGCAAAAAGAAAAAAATAATGAAAAATAGTGAAGAGAGATTTTAGGAGACACAATCAAGATGATCAATTACACATTACAGGGATTTGAAAGTAAGAGAGAGAAGGGGGCAGAAAGTCTATTCAAAGATATAATGGCTGAAAACTTCCCTAATGTAGGGAAAGGAACATCCAGATCCAGGAAGCCCAGAAAATTTCAAACAAGCTCAATCCAAATAGGTCCACACTGAGACACAATGTAATGAAACTTAAAAGTTAAGCACAAGGAGAGAATCTTTAAAGTAGCAAGAGAAAAGTAACGTGTTATGTACCAGGGAACTTCCATAAGACTATCAGCAAATTTTTCAGCAAAACTTTGCAGGCTAGAAAATGGTGGGATGGTATTCAAAGTGCTGAGAGGCAAAAATTGCCAACCAAAAATACTCTACCCAGCAAAGTTGTTCTTTAGAATTAACAGCTAGATAAAGAGTTTTCCAGACAAAAGCTGAATGCTTTTGTTACCATTAGACTAGCTTTAAAACGAATGTTAAAGGGAGTTCTTCAAGATGAAACAAAAGAATGCTAATTGGTAACATAAAACATATGAAGCATTAAACTCACTAATAAAGGTAAATATATAGCTAAATTTTGAATACTCTAATGTTGTCATGGTGGTAGGTGAATCACATATAATCCTATCATCAAGATTCAGACAAAAGTATTAAAAATAATCACAATAAATTTGTTAACAAATTTAAAATGTACAAAGAAAACCTGACATAAAAATATGACATATCGAGGAGTGTAAAAATGTAGAGCTTTTGCATGTGTTCAAAGTTGAGTTGTATGAGCTTAAAATAGACTATCACAAATATGATGTTTTATGTAAGCCTCATGATAACCACAAAGCAAAAGCCTATATATAGATATGTGAAATATAAAGTAAAAATAAAAGAATACCATTATAGAAAATCATCAAATCACAATGGAAGACAGCAGAAGAGGGAAAAGGAACAAAGGAATTTTAAAAAAAGACATCAGAGAACAACAAACAAAATGGCAATAGTAAGTCTGTATCTGTCAATAATTACTTGGAGTGTAAAAGGACTAAATTTTTGAATCCAAAGAGTGGCTGAATGAATGAAAAAATAATACCCAACTATATGTTGCCTATAAGAGATTCACTTTGGCTTTAAGAACACATAGAGACTGAAAATGAAGGGATAAAGATATTCCATTTCAGTGGAAACCAAAATAAACCTGCAATAGTGATATTATATATATATATAAATGCTTTAGGCCAAAAATGGTAACAAAAGATAAAGAAGGTTATTACATGATGATAAAGGGGTAAATTCATCAAGATTACATAAAAGTTTCAAATAACTATGTACCCAACATAGGCGGACCTGAATATATAAAGCAAATATTAACAAATCTGAAGGGAGGGAAATACACAGCAATCGGTTAATGGCAGGGCACCTCAGTATCACACTTTCAACAACTGATAAATCATCTAGATAAAAAACAATAAAGGAACATTTGGATTTAAACATACTTCAGAACATGGAGTCCTCACAGACATACACAGAATATCCCATTCAACAGCAAGATTATATATTCTTCTCAAGGGGACATGGAAGATTCTCCAGGACAGAGATATATTAGGCCACAAAATAAGTCTTAAAAAATTAAAAAAGACTGAAATCATGCCATGTATCTTTTCTGACCACATTGGTATAAAAATAGAAATCAAATACAAGAAGAAAACTGGAAAATTCACAAATATGTGGAGATTAAAAAACATATTTCTGAACAATCAATGAGTAAAAGAAGAAACCAAAAGAGAAAACAAAAAGTCTTGAAACAAATGAAAATGGAAACACAACACAGAACAGAACTTATGATTTGCTATAAAAGCAGTTCTATGAAGGACCTTTTTAATGATAAGTGCTTAAATTAAGAAAAAATAAAGATCTCAATTAAATTACCTAACTTTATACCTCAAGGAACTAGAAAAGGAATAAAACTAAATCCATAGTAGAAGGAAAGAAAGCAAATATCAGAGTAGAAATAAATAAAATATAAACCAGAAAAACAATAGAAAAATAAATGTAACTTAGAGATTTTTTTTGAAAAGATAAACAAAACAGATGAATCTTTAGTGAGACTATTTAACTTATATGCAGAGTACATCATGAGAAATGCTGGGCTGGATGAAGCACAAGCTGGAATCAAGATTGCCAGGAGAAATATCAGTAATCTCAGATATGCAGAAAACACCACCCTTGTGGCAGAAAGTGAAGAGGAACTGAAGAGACTTTTGATGAAAGTGAAAGAGGAGAGTGAAAAAGCTGGCTTAAAACTCAACATTCAGAAAACTAAGATCATGGCATCTCGTCCCATTACTTCATGGGAAATAGATGGGGAAACAGTGGAAACAGTGACAGATATTATTTTTGGGGGGCTCCAAAATCACTGTGGACTGTGACTGTAGCCATGAAATTAAAAGACATTTGCTCCTTGGAAGAAAAGTTATGACCAACCTAGACAGCATATTAAAAAGCAGAGACATTACTTTGCCAACAAAGGTCTGTCTATAGTCAAAGCTATGGTTTTTCCAGGAGTCATGTATGGATGTGAGAGATGGACTATAAAGAAAGCTTAGCACTGAAGAATTGATGTCTTTGAACTATGGTGATGGAGAAGACTTTTGAGAGTCCCTTGGACACCATGGAGATCCAACCAGTCCATCCTAAAGGAAATCAGTCCTGAATATTCATTGGAAGGACTGATGCTGAAGCTGAAACTCTAATATTTTGGCCACCTGATGCGAAGAACTGACTCATGTGAAAAGACCCTGATGTTGGGAAAGATTGAAGGCAGGAGGAGAAGGGGACGACTGAGGATGAGATGGTTGGATGGCATCACCGACTCAATAAATATGAGTTAGAGTACACTCTGGGAGTTGGTGATGGACAGGGAAGCCTGGCACACTACAGTCCATGGGGTTGCAAAGAGTCAAACACGACTGAGTGACTGAACTGAGCTGAACTGAAAAAAAGAGAAAACTTAAATAAATAAAATTATAAGTTAAAGAGGACACATTACAACCAAGACCACAGAAATACAAAGGATCATAAGAGGCTGCTATGAGCAATATACACCAACAAATTGGACAACCTAAAGGAAGTGGAAAAATTCCTAGAAACATAAAACTTATTGAGACTTAATTATGAAGGAATAGAAAATCTGAATAGACTAACTGCTAGCAAGGAGAGACTGAATTAATCAAGAGCCTCCCAACACAGAAAAGTCCAGGACTAGATGGTCTGGACTAGCAAACATTTAACGTAGAATTAATCCTTCTCCATCTCTTCCAAAAAAACAGAGGAAGAAGGAATACTTTCAAAATAATTTTATCAGACCATCATTACCCTGATACCAAAACTAGACAAAGACACTACAAGAAAAGAATGTTTTTGACCAATATCCCTGATAAACATAAATGTAAAATTCCTCAACAAAATATTACAAAACTGAATTTAATAATACATTAAAAGGATTATACACCATGATCAAGTGGGATTTATTCTAGGGATACAAGATGTTTCAATGTCCACAAGTCAATCAATGTGATACATCACATTGATGAAACAGAGAATAAAGAACGTATCATGGATATCTATATCACCAATGGATCATCTCAACAGAAAAGCATTTGACAAAAATCAACTTCCTTTTGTGATAAAGACTCTCAACAAAATGAGTATAAACGAAACATACCTCAACATAATAAAGGCCATATAAGGGCAAGCCCACAGCTAACATCATACTCAGTGGTGAAAAGCTGAAAGATTTTCCTCTAAGATCAGGAACAAGATAAGGAAGCCCACTTCCACCACTTTTATTCTGCATAGTACTGGATGTCCTAGCAGGGGTAATTAGACAAGAAAGAGAAATAGAAGGCACAAAAATCAGAAAGTAGAAGCAAAATTGTCTCTATTTGCAGATGATGTGATCTTTATAAAAAATATTATTTTATAAAGACTGTACCAAATGCTGTTGGACCTAATAAACAAATTCAATAAATTTCCAGGATGTAAAACTAATATACAAAAAATCAGTTGTATTTATATACACCAACAACAAATTATCAGAAAGGAAAGCTATAATAGCATCAAAAAACAACAAAATATTTAGGAATAAATTTAACCACACAGGTGAAAGATCTGTACACTTAAAACTATAAGACTTTGATGAAAGAAACTGAAGAAGACACAAATAAATGGAGAGATATTCCATTAAGTTGGGATAATTAATACTGTTAAAATGTCTATACTTCCCAAAGCCATTTATAGATTCACTGCAATGCCTATCAAATTTACACAGGTATTTTACCCACAAATAGGAAAAAAAACCCCCTAAAGTTTGTATGAAATCACAAAAGATCCTGAATAGACACAGTAATCCTGAGAAAGAACAAAGCTAGAGGCATCCTACTTTCTAATTTCAATCTATATTACAAAATTATAGTATTAAGAACAGTATGATACTGGCATAAATACATACACATAGGTCAGTGGAATAGAATAGAAAGCCCCAGAACTAAACCTACACATACAGGTCAACTAATTTCAACAGAGGTGCCAAGAATACACACTGGGGAAAGGACAGTTTCTTCAATAAATGGTACTGGGAAAACTGGACATGCAAAAGGATGAAACTGGACCACCACCTTACACCAAACACAAAAATCAGCTAGAATGAATTAAAGACTGAAATGCAAAGACCTGAAGCTGTAAAACTCTCAGAAGAAAATTAGAGAGTTATCTCCTTGACATCTGTGATGGCAATAATTTTTAGGTTTGACATGAAAAGTAAAAATAAACAAGCAGGACTACATTGAACTACAAAACTACACAGCAAAGGAACCATCAGCAAAACAAAAAAGCAACCTACAGAGTGGGAGAAAATGTTTGTAAACCATAAGGAGTTAATATTCAAGTCAGGAGCAAAAAACTCCAAATAATCCAATTTTTAAAATGTGCAAAGGGACGAATAGAGATTTTTCCAACGAAGACATAAAAATGGCCAATAAATACATCAAAATGTGCTTGACTTCACTAATCATCAGAAATGTGAATCAAAATCATGAGATACCACTTCATACCAACAAATGCTGGCAAGGATATGAAAAAGAGATAAGACTTATCCATTGGTGGTGGGAATGTAAATTGCTACCGTCACTATGGAAAACAGTATGGAGGTTTCTCAAAAAATTAAAAATTGAACTACCATATGATCCAGCAATCCCACTTCTGAGTATTTATCCTATGGAGACAAAATCATTATCTCCAAGAGATATCTGTACTTCTGTATTCATTGCAGCATTTATTCATAATAGGCAAGGGATGGAAATAACATAAATGTCCATTGATGAATGAATGGATAAAGGATACACACACACACACACACACACACAATATTATCCAGAGCTAAAAATGGAGGAAATCATGTCATTTGCAACAATATGGATGAAACTAGAGGGTATTATGAGATGGCTGGATGGCATTACCGGCTTGATGTACATGACTTTGGGTGAACTCTGGGAGTTGGTGATGGACAGGGAGGCCTGGCATGCTGTGATTCATGGGGTTGCAAAGAGTCAGAGACGACTGAGCGACTGAACTGAACTGACTGAGAGGGCATTATGCTAAGTGATCTAAGCCAGACAAAGGCAAATAATGTATGATCTCACTTATATATGGAATCTTTAAAAAAAATGTTGAACTTATAGGAATGGAAAGTAGAGAAGTGGTTCCTGGGGCTGGTGGGTGGGGGAAATAGAGAGATGTTGGTAAAAGGGTACAAACTTTCCACTATAAGATGAAAAATGTCTGAGGAGCTGAAGTATAATGTGGTTGCTACAGTTGATAACACTGTATTGTATAATTGAAATTTGCAAAGAGTCGGACACGACTGAGCGACTGAACTGAACTGAACTGAAGAGGGTAGAACATAAATGTTCTCATGAAAAAAGGAAAAAGGCAGTCGAAGGATGTGTTAATTCACTTGGTAAGGAAATACTTTCACAGTGTATACATATATCAATTTACCAAGTATGCACTTTAAATATCTTGTTATTTTGTCAGTTAGATCTCAACAAAGCTGGAAAAAGAACTTTGTCTAACCTAAGGCCATTAAAATTTTCTCCTATTCATTTTTTCTAATTTTTTTTTCAGGTTTAGGTGTTACTTTTAGGTCTATCATCCATTTTGAAGTAATTTTTTATATATGTGTGAGGTATAGATCAAAGTGAGTTTTTTTTTACATGAATATCCAATTATTTCACCACCATTTGTTGAAAAGATTACTTTTTCTGCACTAAATTGTCTGTTTCTTTATTGGATTTCAGGAGTCAGTATATGTGAGCTTTTGATATTTCTTGACTCACCAATGTTTCATTGATGTATTTCTCTATATGCCAATTCCACCCTCATTTCATTACAAACTGTCATAATGAGTCTTAACAACAAATATGGTTAGCCTATAACTTTGCTCTAAATTTTCAAAGTTCTTTTTTTTTTAAATTCTAGGTTCCTGCATTTCTCTTTGAATATTAAAGCAGCCTGCCAAGTTTTTCAAGAAAATTCCTGCTGAGATTTTTTTCCATTCTACTGTTTTTTAATTTAAATATTAAAAGAAAAATTTTTATAATGTTGCATTGGTTTCTGCCATACAACACCACAAAACAACCATCAGATCAGATCAGTCGCTCAGTCGTGTCTGACTCTTTGCGACCCCATGAATCACAGCATGCCAGGCCTCCCTGTCCATCACCAACTCCCAGAGTTCACTGAGACTCACATCCATTGAATCAGTGATGCCATCCAGCCATCTCATCCTCTGTCGTCCCCTTCTCCTGTTGCCCCCAATCCCTCCCAGCATCAGAGTCTTTTCCAATGAGTCAACTCTTCGCATGAGGTGGCCAAAGTACTGGAGTTTCAGCTTTAGCATCATTCCTTCCAAAGAAATCCCAGGGCTGATCTCCTTCAGAATGGACTGGTTGGATCTCCTTGCAGTCCAAGGGACTCTCAAGAGTCTTCTCCAACACCACACTTCAAAAGCATCAATTCTTCGGTGCTCAGCCTTCCTCACAGTCCAACTCTCACATCCATACATGACCACAGGAAAAACCATAGCCTTGACTAGACGGACCTTTGTTGGCAAAGTAATGTCTCTGCTTTTGAATATGCTATCTAGGTTGGTCATAACTTTCCTTCCAAGGAGTAAGCGTCTTTTAATTCCATGGCTGCAGTCACCATCTGCAGTGATTTTGGAGCCCAGAAAAATAAAGTCTGCCACTGTTTCCACTGTTTCCCCATCTATTTCCCATGAAGTGATGGGACCGGATGCCATGATCTTCGTTTTCTGAATGTTGAGCTTGAAGCCAACTTTTTCACTCTCCACTTTCACTTTCATCAAGAGGTTTTTTAGTTCCTCTTCACTTTCTGCCATAAGGGTGGTGTCAACCATAATTATACATATATCCCTTTCCTCCCTAGCCTCCCTCCCCTCCCCCATCCCATTTTTCCAGGTCATCACAGAGCACCAGACTGGGCTCCCTGTGCTACACAGCAACCTCTGACCAGCTATCCATCTTACACCTGATAGTATACATATATGCTGATGCTACTTTCTCCATTTGTCCCACTCTCTCCCTCCCCCACTAAGTCTACAAGTCCATTCTCTACATTTGCGTCTCCATTCCTTCCCTGCAAATAGGTTCATCAATATCATTTTCTAGATTCCATATACATGGAATCTAGAAACTATATTTGTTTTTCTCTTTCTGACTTACTTCACTCTGTATAACAAGCTCTAGGTTCATGCACCTCACTAGAACTGACTTAAATTCATTCTTTCCTATGGCTGACTAATATTCCATTGTACATATGTACCACAGCTTCTTTATCCATTCATCTGTGGATGGATGACTAGGTTGCGTCCATGTCCTGGCTATTGTAAACAGTGCTGCTATCGACACTGGGATACAAGTGTATTTTCCAATTATGGTTTTCTTAGGTAGTGGGGTTGCTGGGTCATATGATAGATTTATTTCTAGTTTTTAAGGAGTCTCCATACTGTTCTCTGTAATGGCTGTATCAGTTTACTTTGAAACCAACAGTGTAGGAGGGTTCCCTTTTCTCCACACCCTCTTCAGCACTTATTGTTTGTAGATTTTTTGATGATGGCCATTCTGATTGGTGTAAAGTGACCCCTCATTGTAGTTTTGATTTGCATTTCTCTAATAATCAGTGATGTTGAGCATCTTTTCATGTGTCTATTGGCCATCTGTATGTTTTCTTTGGAGAAATGCCCATTTACGTCTTCAATATTTTTTGATTGGGCTGTTTGTTTTCCTAATATTGAGCTGTAAAAGCTGCTTATGTTTTTCTATATATTAATTTTTTGTCAGTTGTTTCATTTGCAACTATTTTCTCCCATTCTGAGGGTTGTCTTTTAATCTTGCTTATTGTTTTCTTTTCTATGCAAAAGCTTTTCAGTTTAATTAGGTCCCATTTATTTTTGTTTTTATTTCCATTACTCTAGGAGGTAGATCACAGAGGATCTTGCTGTGATTTATGTCAAGGAGTATACTGCCCATGTTCTCCTCTAAGAGCTTTGTAGCTTCTGACCTTACATTTAAGTCTTTAATCCATTTTGAGTTTATTTTTGTGTATGGTGTTAGCAAGTGTTCTAGTTTCATTCATTTGCATGTAGCTGTCCAGTTTTCCCAGCACCACTTACTGAAGTGGCTGTCTTTTGTCCACTGTAGATTCCTTATCTTTTGTCAAAGATAAAGTGCCCATAGGTGTGTTAAGTTTTCTGCTGAGATTTTGAGTGGGATTGTACTGAGTTTAAGATCAATTAGGGGAGAATGAACAATATTGAGATGCCATGGATGTGCAACATCTCTCCATTTAGGCCTTTAATTTCTCTAAGCAATGTGTTATAGTTTCAGTGTGTAAGTCTTACCCACTGTTGTCAGGTTTATCCTTAGTATTTTATATCTTTTGATGATACTGAAAAAGTTACTTTTAAAAATTTCAGTTTCCAATTATTCATTGCAAATATATAGAAATGGAATTTATATCTGTATATTAATCTTATATCCTGCAACACTGCTGAACTCTTGCAACTTAATAGTTGCAATAATTTTTGTAATTCCACTGGATCTTATACATAGGTCACTATGCCTTCTGTGACTAGAGATAGCTTACTCTTCCTTTCCAATCTGGATGGTTTTTTAAAATATATTTTGCTTGACAACACTGGCTAAAATTTCCAGGGAAATGTTGAATATAGTGGTGAGAGTTGGCGTTCTTGTCTTGTTCCTGGTCTTAGGTGCAAAGCATTCTTTCTTTCACAAATATCTTGGTAGCTGTAGGGCTTTTTGTTTCCTTGTTTGATTTGTAAATACTCTACATTACATTGAGAAAGTATCCTCTATACCTAGTTTTCTGAGAGTGTGTTTTTTTTTTTTTTTTTTTTTTTTTAAGTCAGGAATGAATGTTGGATTCTGTCAAAGACTCTACATACCTATTGAGATGATCATATAGTTTTCTATGTTTTGGTTTGTCAATATGGCAAATCAAATTTATTTTGAATGTTAAATTAGTTTTGCACTCCTGGAATAAAATCCACTTGGTCATGATGTATTATACTTTTTATATATTACTGAATTCAATATGCCAAAATTTTGTTTAGAGTTTTCACATTGATCTTCATGAAGACGATCTGCTCTGGGCTGTTTGGTTTTGTATCAGGGTAATGTTGGTCTCGTAGCATGAAATGCTAAGTATAGCTCTTCTTTGATTTTCTGGAAGAGTTTGTATAAAACTGCTATCATTTCTTCTATGTGTGGTAGAATTTATCAGGGAAGTATCTGTGCCTGCTGTTCTCTCTGTGTGAAGGCTTTTAACTCCAACTTAAATCACCTTAAGAGATACAGATATATCCAAATTATTTACTTTTTCTTGCATCAGTTCTGCTAGTTTGTACCTTTTATGGAATTTGTCAATTTCACATAAGTTGTAATTATTGGTTTAAACTTGTCCATAATATTCCCTTATAAAAGTTTTAGTGTCTATACAATCTGTACTGAGGCAATCTCATTCTTTATGTGAGAATTTATCTTCACTTTCCCTGATATCTGGCTGGAGGTTTACCAGTTTTATTGATCTCAATGAATTTACTCTTGAGTTCATTGAGTTCTCTACTGTTTTTATTCATTATTTCTGTTCTGATCTTTATTGTTTCATTGCTTCAGCTTGCTTTGGGTTTAATTTGCTCTTCTTTTGCTAGTTTTTAAGGTGGAAACTGAGGTCACTGATTTGAGACCATGCTTCTTTTCTAACAAGATTAGTGATGAAGTTTCCCCTAAGTACTGCTAGCTTCTTCACTTATTTTTTCATCCCTCACGCTCCTCTTCCAATTACACATATTTTAGGCTGACAACATTTCTTCCACAGCTCACTGACACATTTTAAATTTTTTTGATTCTACTTTTTCTGCTTCATTTTGTATAGCTTCTATTGTTGTGTCTCTATGCTTATTAATCTTTGTTTTTCCATAATATTTAATCTGCTCTTAATCCCATTGAGTTAATTTCTAATCTCATGTAGTTTTCATATTTGAAAGTTTGACTTAGGTCTTTAAAAATATTTCTACACCTTTCCTTAAATTTTTGAACATACAGAATACAATTTATCCATCTCTGCTGTTTTTACAACTTTTAATAACTCTTAACGTCCTGTCTGATTATCCTAACTTCTATGTTAGCTCTGAGTTGGTTTTGAATGAACAAAATTTCTCATTATGGGTCGTGCTTTCCCACATCTTTGCATTTCTGCTCATTTTTTTTTTTTGGCTATGCTGGCTCTTCATTGTAGTATGTGGACTCTCGAGTTGTGGCGCATAAGCTTAGTTGCTCTGTGGCATGTGGGATCTTAGTTTTCTGAACAGGGATCAAACCCACATCCAATGGCAACCCCTGCGTTGGAAGGCAAATTCTCAGCTGCTGGGACACCAGGGAAGTCCCCTCTGCTAACTTTTGATTGGATGATAGACAATGTGAATTTTAGTTTGGTGCTGAATGCATTTATATTCTAATAACTATAACTCAGCTTTGTTCTGGAATGTAGTTACATTTCTTGGAAATAATTTGATCCTTTTGGGTCTCACTTAACATGGTCTGTTGGAGCTTCCCTGGTGGCTCACATGGTTAAAAAAAAAAAAATGCCTGAAATGCATGAGAATTCCTGGTTCAGGAAGATCCTCTGGAGAAGAGAATGGCTACCCACTCCAGTATTCTTACATGGAGAATTCCACGAACAGCTACAGTCCATGGGGTCACAAAGATTCAGACACGACTGAGTGACTAAAATTTTCACTTTTTTCTCTGGTTTGTTAGGTGTGACCAGGGCAGTTTTTACCCCACAGTTAATTATTTGCCATTACTGAGGCAATATCCTTCTAGAAATCACATTCAGTACTTTTCCTGTTTCTGTTGGTTCAGACACTGTTCGTGGCTCTGTGTTGGCGGTGGGCACTCTTCCCTCTAATCTTAGTTGGCTCTTTCCCCAGCTGCATGCAACTTCCTCACACACATGCTGAGTAGCAGAGGCAAACCCTTGGTTCATTGCTCTCTTCTCCCTGTTCATCTCCTCTCTGTATTCCGATCTCCTTCACTTCCCTGACTCCCAGCTCTGACTCCTCATGATACGGAGTTGGCCGGCCTCCATCTTGGATCCTTCTCTTCACACCACATCCTAGAAACTCTCAAGGTTGATAGATCAGCTATCACAGGTAGTAGTACCTTCTATGTTTCCCATCTTTCAGGGATCACTGACCTTCATGTCTACAGTTTAGGTCCTTATTTCTTATACACTGCTCTCTCCCTTTTTCTCAAGCATGAGGGTAAACCCATTTCCTAACCCATCTTGGCTGGAAGCAGAAGTTTACCAATGCTGCTTTTAAATTATTGTTATGGAAAGCTGTATAAGCATCTAGAAATACACAGAAGATTATAATGAATCTATTTGCATCTATCACCCAGTTAAAAATTTTTTTTATTTTAATTGGAGGATAATTACTTTACAATATTGTGAGGGTTTTAGCCATCAGATCAGATCAGATCAGTTGCTCAGTCGTGTCTGACTCTTTGCAACCCCATGAATCGCAGCACGCCAGGCCTCCCTGTCCATCACCAACTCCCGGAGTTCACTCAGACTCACATCCATTGAGTCAGTGATGCCATCCATCCATCTCCTCCTCTGTCGTCCCCTTCTCCTCCTGCCCCCAATCCCTCCCAGCATCAGAGTCTTTTCCAATGAGTCAACTCTTCGCATGAGGTGGCCAAAGTACTACAGTTTCAGCTTTAGCATCATTCCTTCCAAAGAAATCCCAGGGCTGATCTCCTTCAGAATGGACTGGTTGGATCTCCTTGCAGTCCAAGGGACTCTCAAGAGTCTTCTCCAACACCACAGTTCAAAAACATCAGTTCTTCGGCGCTCAGCCTTCTTCACATCAACATGAATCAGCCACAGACGTACCTGTATCCCCTTTCTCCCAAACTGCCCCCACCTCCCTCCCCAACCTGCTCCTCCAGGTCAGCACAGAGTACTGGCTTTGGGTTCCCTGCATCATATATCAAACTTCCACTGGCTATCTATTTTACATATGGTAACATATGTTTCAGTGCTTTTTTCCTCAAATCATCCCACCCTTTCCTTCTTCTACTGAGTCCAAAAGTCTGTTCCTTATGTCTGTTTCTCCTCTGCTGCCCTGCATGTAGGATTGTTAGTACCATCTTTCTAGATTCCATATATATGCACTAATATGCAATATTTGTCTTTTTCTTTCTGACTTACTTCACTCTGTGTAATAGGCTCCAGATTCATCTACCTCATTAGAACTGAGTCAAATGTGTTCCTTTTTATAGTGGAGTAATATTCCATTGTGTGTATGTACCACAACTTCTTTATCCATTCATTGGCCAATGGACATTTAAGTTATTTCCATGTCCAAGCTATTGTAAACAGTGCTGCAATGAACATTGCATCACCCAGTTTTAATAAATAATCAACTGAGCTAATCTTGCTTCATTTCTAATCTCACCATTGCATTATTAACTACATCACATACTCCCTTAAGAAGTCCACCCACAAGCTATGGGGGATGCCTCTTCAAAGCAATTCCATTTAGTCCATGTTAATGAATACATGGGGCTGGGAGTCCTGGAGTAATGTGCCTATCAGGGGCGGAAGGTAGAACACAAAAAGGTGGGGTAGCACAGGTGGAGATATCCTCCAGAAAGACTGTAATGGATATGGCTGGCTTTCCAGAGAGGAAGCATTTAATTTCAAGCAGCCAGTGATGGTACCTGGGGTTACAATCTTCCTTAAGGGAAAGGAAATGACGAACGTACTTAACTGATTAGCATGCCAAAAGAGAACTCACTACAGACGCCCTACTGGCTTGTTTATTTTCACATGTATTTAAATATAATCACCCATCTAAAGAGAAAATGTTTCCTCTCAAATGGGACCAGGCCAGAGGACGTGTCTTGGAAGTCTGATCCTGGACAGGATTTTTTGGTTATTTTATTTCAAATATGTCTAATCTAATGGCACAGCTGCACCCCTCTGGGGACAGGACAGTAGTCCGAGGAAACTGGTTTCATTTCAGTATTTTTACACTCACAGGTAATCCTGGCTCTGGCCAGAGGCCATCAGGCCTTCTCTTCTAATTCCCTCTCAGATTCACAGTTACCAGGCTGTTTTTTTGCTCCCCCTCAGGGATGTGGGACTTGCTCACATTAACTCTCTAATCACACAAATTTGAAAAAAACTAGAGCAGTGAATTTTCCTGGTAAATTAGGTGATGTGTGTTTAAGATTGGGCTTCAGATCTAGCTTGATTGAAGAGAAGAGATGTTCTGGGTACATACGTGTGGTGAGTCCAGCCTTTTATTTCTTTTATTTCTCACTGTAATTGAAAAGAGTGACCATTCTGGAGCCTACTTCAGTTTCCTGGGTGTTTAGTAAGTTAGGGTGGTTCTTGGAGCCACAGTATCCTGAGCTAGCCACAGCAACTGGTGGGGCTCCAGGCAGAGGGCTTTTGGGCTCCTCCCACTTTGAAATACTCCACCTGCAGTCTTGTGGGTTCGCTGTGGGGAGATCCCATGACCATCTGTTAGGCTAAGGAGAGACTTCTACTAAATACATGCTCCCCTGAGTTGCTTCCATCTCCTCCCCCATTTCTTGGGTGTATATTTTTTGAGCATTATTGTGTTTATCCAAGTAAGCAGCTGCTGTCCCTGAATCGCAGGAATATTTTCAAAGGTCAAATGTACAGGTTAATGAAATTATCTGTCAATATGACTGGCAAGTGATTGGGAGAAGCCTCTCCATAGTAGCTGGACCACCATCTGCGAATTTCCAAACAAAATATACTTTAAACCCAAGGGACTTAGGATTAGAAAAGGGTATATTTTCTCATGAACGACTCCAGAAGCTTTGCTAATCAAATTACCAAGTCAACTGGTAAATATACATGCATCTTAAAATATGTGCATAGCTTCCCTATGTGTATATGTAATTTTCAGAATATGATCTAAATCACTTGTTACCATTTTCCTTAATTTTGCAAATTCCAAAAAGATAATGAAAAATTAGACTACGGACATATGAGATGCTAATTTCCAGTTAATGTTTGTTCTAAATGTAATCTGGCTTCTTTATTCAAGGATACTTTCCCCATGGATAGCAATGTAAGTGAGGGATGGAAACACTGAACGAACATCTTGGTAAAGCTGCAAGGCCTGAAACTCACAGCTATTGTGAAAGTGTGAGTTGCTTTAAGCAGGGAATTGACACTTTAAAAACAACTCATGTGTTTGGCCTCCCACTCGAAAATTTTTTAAACCAACTTTTAATATATGTCAAGTGACCAGACAGTGTCTGGCACATGAATGTTAGCTATTAGTTCTATTTTTTGAATAGTTTTTGTGGTCTCTTGAAGTGGTATTTTATTTGAAATGCTAATTAGTTACATCATAAAATAAGTTACTCAAACATTCCTCCAGTGACTGGTCTACTGAGTAGACACAGCATACAAAATGCTACTACTCTCTACAAGGACAGAGGAATAAATGGTAGATGATCCAGTTTTGCAGGAAAAAATCTGGTACTTAGTGTCACAGTGGATTCACATGTGGTTCTGCTATGTCCTGACTGTGCAACTTCAAGGAATTTTCCTTACCTCAGTTTTCTTCCATATACAATGGGAAAGCTAAGACTTTGTTAATGTGTTGCACAGACATCACTTTTAAAGCACCTAGTGCCTGACATAAAACAATGCACCCAAAAAAGTTAACCATTGCTGCTATGCTACTGCCCCTGTTTTAAGAACTCCTTTTTTTTTTCTTTTAAAATTTATATCTCTGTTTTAATTTAATCAGGAAAACTCCCTTTAGAATGATTCTATTATTACCTTAAAAAAATTGAAATGTAACTTACAATGTTGTGTTAATTTTAAGTGTATAGCAAAGTGATTCAGTTATACACACATACACACACATATATGTATTATATGTAATTTTCTTTTTCAGATTCTTTTCCAGAGAACTTCTAATTTAATGAGGGAAAAAAGTATGTAATCAATTGTCAAAGAAGATACAACCAAATATTTGTTATAATAGAAGTCTACAAAGTTCTGAGGAATGGCAAGGAATAGCCAATTCATCCCAACTTCATAGAAACTTCTTTCCCAGGTATCCACTCTCTCATACCACAAATCTTTGCTCAAATTTCATTTTTTTAAAAGTTGGGCCTTCTCTGACAACACTAACTTAAAATTGTACCCATACCTGCATCCCCTACTGCTCCCTTTAATACAGGTTTCTCAGTAGCACTAATGACTAAAATGCCATCTAACTCATTTATGCTGTTCATTGTCTGTCTCCATGTGCCTGAGGATTTCCATCTGGTTGTTGGTTCCTGGATCCGCAGCAGCCAGATAACACTATCAAGGGGCCAGCCTGTGCCTGGTGGTAGGGGAACACAGTGGGCAAAACCTGGAGTGGTACCTCCTATCATGGAGCTTGTGGTCTAACTTGGAAGAGAAGTAGAATCAAGAATGAGATGAGTGTGTGGGGAGTAGTGCGCAGCATGAGACATGAGTTTAAACAAAAGCACAGATGTGGATGGTGTCTGGGGAGAAGGATGGTGAAGGGATGCAGTGGGAGATGAGGTAGAAGGGATGGAGCAGGACCAGATGCTGAAGGGACTTCAGTGCCCTGTGGAGAAGTTTATTCTGCAGGCAGAAGGGACATCAGAGGAATCTGGTGAACAAAGTCATCCGCCCTGACCTTTGTTTCAGAGGGATCACTTGACCAGCAAGCAAAGGGCAGACCTGAGGGAAGCTAGCAGCCAGGTAAGGACACACCCTTTGACCTGGAGGTTGATTGGTGTCAACTTCTTCTCCTTGGTCTCTGCCAGATTTCTATCAGCCTCTGCTGCTCTTTCCTTCTGTTGTACTGTGATTCCCATCTGAATGCAGAGTTCCAAGAAGAGCAAGGAGAGGTAAGAAAGCTTTCCTAAGTGATCAATGCAAAGAAATAGAGGAAAACAATTGAATGGGAAAGACTAGAGAGCTCTTCAAGAAAATTAGAGATACCAAGGGAACATTTCATGCAAAGATGGGCACAAAAAAAGACAGAAACAGTATGGACCTAACAGAAGCAGAAGATATTAAGAAGAGGTGGAGTGGGGTGCCATTGCCTTCTCCGAAGAATACACAGAAGAACTACACAAAAAAGATATTCATGACCCAGATAACCACGATGGTGTGATCACTCACCTAGGGCCAGACATCCTGGAGTGCGAGGTCAAGTGAGCCTTAGAAAGCATCACTATGAACAAAGCTAGTGGAGGTGATAGAATTCCAGCTGAGCTATTTCAAATCTTAAAAGATGATGCTGTGAATGTGCTGTGCTCAATATGCCAGCAAATCTGTAAAACTCAGCAGTGGCCACAGGACTGGAAAAGGTCAGTTTTCATTCCAATCTCAAAGAAAGGCAATGCCAAGGGATGTTCAAACTACTGCACAATTGCACTCGTCTCACATGCTAGCAAAGTAATACTCAAAATTCTCCAAGCAAGGCTTCAACAGTACATGAACCAAGAACTTCCACATGTTCAAGCTGGATTTAGAAAAGGCAGAGGAACAATAGATCAAATTGCCAACATCCTCTGGATCACAGAAAAAGCAAGAAAATCCCAGAAAAATATCTACTTCTGCTTCATTGACTACACTAAAACCTCTGACTATGTGGATCACAACAAACTGTGGAAAATTCTTAAAGAGATGGGAATATCAGACCACCTTACCTGCTTCCTGTAAAAAATCCAGAGAAATATGTATGCAGGTCAAGAAGCAACAGTTTTAACTGGACATGGAACAACAGACTGGTTCCAAATTGGGAAAGGAGTATATCAAGGCTGTATATTGTCACCCTGCTTATTTAACTTATAAACAGAGTACATTATGCGAAATGCTGAGCTGGATGAAGCACAAGCTGAAATCAAGATTGCCAGGAGAAATATCAATAATCTCAGATATGTAGATGACACCACCCTTATGGCAGAAAGTGAAGAGGAACTGAAGGGCCTCTTAATAAAAGTGAAAGAGGAGAGTGAAAAAACTGGCTTAAAACTCAACATTCAAAAAAACAAAGTTCATGGCATCTGGTTCCATCACTTCATGGCAAATAGATGGGAAAACATGGAGACAGTGACAGACTTTATATCTGTGGGCTTCAAAATCACTGCAGATGGTGACTGCAGCCATGTAATTAAAAGATGCTTGCTCCTTGGAAGAAAAGCTATGACCAACCTAGACAGCATATTAAAAAGCAGAGACATTACTTTGCTGATGAAGTTCCATATAGTCATAGCTATGGTCTTCCCAGTAGTCATGTATGGATGTGAGAGATGGACCATAAAGAAAGCTGAGCATGGAAGAATTGAAGCTTTAGAACTGTGACGTTGGAGAACACTTTTGAGAGTCCCTTGAACTGCACAGAGATCCAACCAGTCCGTCCTAAAGGAAATCAGCCCTGAATATTCATTGGAAGGACTGATGCTGAAGCTGAAGCTCCAATACTTTGGCCACCTGATGCGAAGAACTGACTCACTGGAAAAGATCCTGATGCCTAGAAAGATCAAAGGCAGGAGCAGAAGGGAACGACAGAGGATGAGATGGTTGGATGGCATCACTGACTCGATGGACATGAATTTGAGCAAGCCCCGGGAGTTGGTAATGGACCAGGAAGCGTGGTGTGCTACAGTCCGTGGGGGTCTCAAAGAGTTGGACGCGACTGAGTGACTGAAGTGAACTGAACTGCTACTGTTTCCCTCTGTCATTCTGTAATTCCCATTCTTGTATGTTTTTAACTTTTCTTAAAAAATTGTATTTTATTTTTAATTGGAGGATAATTACAATATTGTGATGGTTTCTGTCATACATCAACATGAATCAGCCACAAACATACACATGTACCCTCCTCTTAAACCTCCCTCCTACCTCCCTCCCCATCCCACCCCTCTAGGTTGTCACAGAACATCAGCTTTGGATTCCTTGCATCATACAGCATATATCTGTGGCTATCTATTTTATATATGGTAATGTATATGTCTCAATGCTACTTTCTTGAGTCTTCCTACCCTCTCCCTCCCCCATGGTGACCAAAAGTCTGTTCTTTACGTCTGTGTCTTCTTCATTGCCCTGCAAATAAGATCATCAGTACCATCTTTCTAGATTCCATATATATGCATTAATATACAATATTTGTCTTTTCTTTCTGACTTAACTTCACTCTGTATAACAGGCTCTTGGTTTACCCATCTCATTAGAACTGTGTTCAAACGTGTTCTTTTTTATATCTGAGTAATATTCCATGAACTTTTTATTTTGAAATTAATTAATTAATTAAAAACACACAAATAGTTGGTTTTCTTTCACTTACTCTTTTTTAAAAATTGAAGTATAGTTGATTTACAATGTTGTTTGAGTTTCAGGTGTACAGCAAAGTGATTGAGCTATACATACATACATAATATGTATCTATATATACATTCTTTTTCAAATTCTTTCCCCTTATAGGTTATTATAAAATACTGAGTATATTTCCTCTGCAATACAGTAGGTCCTTATTGGTTATCTATTTTATATTAATACATAGTAGTATGTATCTGTTAATGCAAAACTTCTAAATGATCCTTCTCTGACTTTCCCCTTTGGTAATCATAAGTTTGTTTTCTGTCTGTGGGTCTGTTTCTGTTTTCTAAATAAGTTAATTTGTAGCACTTTTTTTAGATTCCACATAAAAGTGGTATCATATGATATTTGTCTTTCTCTGTCTGGCTTATTTCACTCAGTATGATAATCTATAGGTCCATTTATGTTGTTGCAAATGACATTATTTCATTTTTTTTACATGAAAATTTGACTAATATTCTATTGTATATATACACCATGCCTTCTTTATTCATTCATCTGTTGATGGACATTTAAGTCGTTTCCATGTGCTGTGTGTACTTAGTCACTCAGTCTTGTCCAACTCTTTGCAACCCCATGGACTGTAGCCGACCAGGTTCCTCTGCCCATGGGGATTCTCTAAGCAAGAATACTGGAGTGGGTTGCCATGCCCTCCTCTAGGGGACCTTTCCAACCCAGGGATTGAACCAGGTCTCTTGCACTGCAGGCAGATTCTTTACCGTCTGAGCCATCAGGGAAGTCCAGGAATACTTGAGTGGGTAGCCTTTTCCCTCTCCAGGGGATCTTCCCAACCCAGGAATCAAACCAGGGTCTCCTGCATTGCAGGCGGATTCTTTGCCAGCTGAGCTATCAGGGAAGCCCAAGTTGCTTAAAGTCGCTTCCATAAAAATATACAAATAGTTTAAAAAGTACTACAGAGAAGGCCCATGTACCTTTCACCCAGCTTCTGCCATCACTGAAAATTTTTTACCGTTAGGTCTGAGACCTCACAATGAAAATAGTTTGTCCTTTGAAACACTGACTTTTAGAAAATAACTGACCCAAATAACTGACAACTTAAAGAACCTGCTATGTGCAGGGAACCTTGGGCTTCCCACTTGTAAAAACAGAAGATAGTTTGCAGGGTATATGATGGAAGGATACCACATGTGTCTCTCCTACTGAAATCAGCTATTTGCCTGGACACCATGCCTGGAGCAGCTAGTGAGCATCCAAAGAAGTAAATGTAAGCAGGCAGACTGAGGAAGAAAACCATAGAACATGTGGTGATATCACTTTTTATTTCTAGTCTCTCTGATGTGAACTCATGTAGCCCAGAACCCAGAAGTGGGCATTAGCTCCAAGGGAAGACCTCTACTCCGACTTAAGAAGTAAGAAAGGGTATCCAATGTTCAGAGAGTGTAGAAACCTCTTATTTATCTTTTTTTTAACAATTTTTTTTTTCATTTCTCTTGTGCCCTAGACCTCAAGAAATCCTGTGGAGCAATGAGAGATGGCAAGAAATCAGAATAGGAAGGCAGGGAACCTTCTTCTCCAATCAGAAGAGCTGGGGATCCCAGTGGGTGTGGTGAGCCCCACTGCTATTGCTCTCCCTCTGGCTTCTGCTCAGCTCTGAGATGGGTACAGTCAAATCAAATGTGGAAGAGTGTGGGGGCAAACAGAGCTTTAGGGTGCTAGCTGTTGGGCCGGAGAGCAGAGTCCCAGGGACCCAGAACTATCAAGGCAATTATGATATGGCAGGGGCTTAGGAAAGCAAACCTTAAAGTTGTTTATGAATTCTTGAGCTGCATGTATATGGATCTGACTCTAAGTAGATTCCAGGGACCTGCAGCAGTAAAATATGGGGCAAACGATTGCCTAAGTCCCAGATTTGCCACTAGGTGTACACCAGACAGATCCAATAGCACTTCTCAAAGACTCAACATTGAAACCACAATTTACAGAAGTCTTCGGGAACTGAGGACTTGTGATTTGAACCCTACGGGGTTAATTACCTCCTAAAACAAAATCTGCTATAAGATTCAAACAATATCTGTTATAAGATTAAAAAAACAACCTAAGTCTTAAAACATAATATTCAAAATGTCTAGGATACAATCCAAATTTACTCACCATAACAAAAAACCAAGGAAATATCAACAGCAATGCTGGGATGCCACAGATATTGGAATTATTCAACCAAGACTTTAAAGTAGTTATTATATTTTCCAACAAATAAGACAGAACAAACACTCTTGAAAAATACAGAAAGCCTCAGCAAAGAAACAGAAGGCATAAAGAGGAATCAAGTGGAAATGTTAGAAATGAAAAAATTCAACAACTAAAATAAAAAATCATTGGATGGGCTCAGTAATAGAATGGATATGGCAGAGGATTCAGTAATTTTATAAGGAGATCAACAGAAGTGAATAATTGACAGAGAAAATATCAGAAAAGAAAATGATTAGAACTGTAGGGATATGTAGGATAGTAACAAAAGGTTTAACCTTTATATCATTGAAGTCCCATTAGGAGATGAGAAAAATGTACAGTAGAAAATCTTTGAAGAAATAATAGCTGAAAGGCTCGTTTACTATTAGAAGGCAATCAATGCAATACATTATATTAGCAGTTTAAAGAAGAGAAAGAACTCAATCATTCAATTGATGTAGAAGATGCATTTGGGGAAAAAAAAAAACTGTTCATTATAAAACTCTCAGCAAACTAGGAACAGAAAGGTATTTTCTTCACCTGACAAAGAACATCAACCAAACCCACGCTGCATAATGGTGAAAGATGGAAAGCTTTCCCCCTAAGATCAAGAACAAGGCAAGGATGTTCCCTTTCATCACTCTTATTCCACTTTTACTGGAGGTTTTAGCTAGTGCAATAAATAGGAATAAGTGAAGAATAAGTCAAGAAAAATAAATAAAAGGCATACATTGGAAAGGAAACAACATAATTGCAGAAATAGAAACTTTTAAGGAACAGACATACTCACACACTTGAACAAATAACTGAGAGTAGTATAATTGTAGGATATAAGAACAGCATGCAAAAATCAATTATATTTTTACATACTAGCAATGAACAATTAGAAAATGAATTTAAACCATATATAGAAGTTCAATCCCTCCCCAAAGATGTATCTTACAAAATATGTATAGGATCTAATATGCTAAAAACTATAAACTGTTAATGAAATAACTCAAACAAGCCCTAAATAAATGGAAAATATGGCTACAACGTCTTCATGGATTCAAAGACATAACATAGTTGGCAATGATTTATAGATTTACCATAATTCCAATAAAAATTTCAGCAGGAAATTTTATAGACAGAGATAACCTAATCCTCAAGTTTATAGGGAAAGGCAAAAATACAGGCTACTTGAAACACTTTTGAAAAAGAATAAAGCTGAAAGAATCATGCTGATTTTAAGATTTGCCACAAAGCTAATCAAGACAGTATAGCATTGGCAAAAAAATGGACATACTGATCAATAAAACTGAATTGACATCAATAGTTTCCTATAGACACACTTTGTTTGTGACAACTATGTAAATGCAATTCAAAAGAGGAAGGATAATCTTCAAAAAATGGTTTGAACAACTGGTCATCTATATGCATAAAAATGAAGCTTGCTCTAAATCTCACATGTTATACAAAAATCAGCCCCAAACGAGTCAGACATCACAACTTTTGAGTTCACACAGGAGAAAATCTTCATGACCTGGTTAAGCAAAGGTTCTTAGATGCATCACCCAAAGCATAATCCATAAAAGAAAAAAAATGATAAACTGGATTCCAGCAAAATTAAAAACTTCTGCTCTGCCAAGAGCACTGCTAAGAGAGTGAAAAGTCAAGCACAGACTGGGAGAAAATATTTACAAATCACGTATCTGACAAAGGATTTATACTCAGAATATATAATGAACTTTCAACTCAACTGTAAAAAACCAGCAACCTAATTTTGCAGAGAAATTGGGAAAAGTCTTGAACAGACATTTCACCAGGGAGAATACACCAATGGAAAATAACATGAAAACAATTGAGCATCATTAGTCACTGGGGAAATGAAAACTAAAATGATGAGGAAATGACATTCTAAACCTACAATGGCTAATTTTTTTTAAAAAAAAAAAAGCCAATTGTGGTAAGGATGTGGAGTAGCTAGAACTCCCACATGTTTCTGGTAGAAATACTAAATGGTACTGCACTCTGGAAAACAGTTTGACAATTTCGTTTAGACATATATACTTACCATTTGAAATAGCAATCCCTCTGCTGTGTTTACCCTAGAAAAATTAAAACTGTGTTCACAAAACCCCTGTCCTCAAATGTATCATAGTTCTAGTTATAATTGCAAAAAGACTTGGAGACAACTGAATGCCTCCCACAGTTGAGTGGCTAAACAGTCCGTGGTCCATCTCTACAATGGGTATCACTCAGCAAAACAAAGGAACAAACTATAGACAAGCATATCAGCTCAGGTGAATCTCAAAATAATTATGCTGAGTGAAAAGAAGCCCATTTGAAAAGGTTAGGTTCTTTGTGACTCCATGTATATGATGTTCTTGAAAGAGACAAAACCAAAGTGATAAAAAATGGAATCGGGGTTGCCAGTGGCCAGGGCTGGGGAAGGCGTGGCTGTAAGAGAGCAGGAGGAGTTCTTGGGGATGATAAGACAGTTCTGTGCTCTGAGAGAGGTAGTAATAACACAAATCTACACACATGTTCAAATTCTTAGAACTCTACACAAAAGTTATTTTCTTACATTTTCCCTTAAAAAATAAAATTAAAGAAAAAAAAGCTGAAAGCTCTTGTTTGCAGTTGAAGACTAACCATATCAATGGCAAGGTCAGCACTACCTGCAAAGAAGGCAACAGCAGACAAGACCTTCATCTGCTACTGCTTGAGCATCTCTAAATGCTGGCCACGCCACCCACCAAGCATTTACATCGCAACTTCTAATGTTCACGGTCACCCTAGAAGGTGGGTTAGGTTCAATGTACAGACAAAAACTAAGGCTTCAGGGAAATAAAATAATCTTCCCTACATCTTTTAGCCAGTAAATTGTCGAGTCTGGACTTATCCCAGTCCTTGTTGCCAATCTCATTGTAAACCTACTTCCCTACATGACTGCTCACTAAAACTAAGAAAAGCAGTGAAAAGCTATCAGGGAAACACTAGAGTAGCACTTAGATTCACACACATCACATACATTCTCTAAGCATATTTCATTCTAAACTCCAAGAATGTTTGAAATTCTGGGAGGTTCAGGGAAATTTAGAAATGACTCCCATTTTATCAGAATCCTCCAATAGGGCGGTCTTCATTTTCAACAGGATAGAGTATTACCTCCAACCAGCAAATGTACAGTGAGTCATATTTTTCCTTAAGGGAATGAAGGAATCATTGTGACTTACACTATTTGACCAAGTATGTGCTAATTTCACAAGGAGGAATTTATATATTTGGAGCAAAGAGTAATTGTTTATAACTCCTCTTTCACACTCATGACTCTCCTGAGAAGCTGTAATCAGTTCTTCCCACTTTTTTCTACTCCACCACAAAAAAAAAAAAAAGAAAGAAACTGTAAAAATACGCAAAATAAGTCAATTTTAGAGACTGAAACTAAACATTACTTTTATTTCATTATAGCTGAATAACTATCTCAAAACATTCTAAATATAGACTAAGCACGTTTTTCATGTAGTGAATGATATCCACTCTAAAAGCCTGAGGATGAATTTGCCTTCTTGCTTGTGAATTATTTTCAACTATTTTGTTGGCTATTAGGTGTTTTTTTCACCAAAAACCTCGGCCTGAAATATTTTTGTCTCAGCTAAGACACAGATAAGCAGCTCAGGTCTTCAATAAAGTGTTTCTTTTTAATGGTTTCTAATTTCTGCTTTACTGAATCTATTTTCTTTAAAAAAACAGCCTGATAAACTGTTATTGATAGACTTTGACTCAATATCTAGAAGCTTTAATGCAAAGCAAAACCAAGTGAATGCCTTCTGTTCTTTTCCTATAGAGAGTTGGGTGATCTATTCAATTCCCTAAAGAAAGTCAAGAGTAACAAACCACACCACACCTCATCCACACCCTCTTTGACTTTTTAAGGAGTCCAAGTACCACCCTTGTCAGTAAGAGAAAACTTATCTTTTGTCACTGGGTTGGGGGCAGTTATGGCCAAGAGGGTGGTTTGGGGGACCTGGAGGAGGCCTACCTTCCAGCAGGTCTCTGGCCAGACCAGGTTCTGCCCCCGTGGACCGAACAAAGTCTGACAGGACTGCGTCCATATCAAGAGTCATAGGATCGTGTAGGAGGGCCGCCCAACACTCAGCCGAGGTGGGGTTTGGAAGCAGGCTAGAAACCATCCATCTGCAGGAGAGAACAGAGAGGCGAACGTGATGGAAAGAAGAAACCAGTTCCGCTCGGTGTGACACGTATCTGAGCCAGTGTGGGACAATGCCTGATTATTTGTGTGCAACAGTAAATAATAAAAGTCAGACTCAAATGTCATTCCCTTTGTAGGCGCCATAGGAGACAGAGGGCATTCCCAATTCAGTCTTCCTACCCTGAGTGCATGTTTAGCTGTTCAGTCATGTCCAATTCTTTGAGACCCCATGGACTGTGGCCCACCAGGCTCCTCTGTCCATGGGATTTTCCAGGCAAGAATACTCGATTGAGTTGCCATTTCCTACTCCAGGGGAATCTTCTCAACTCAGGGGTCAAAGCCACATCTCCTGCATTGGCAGGCAGATTCTTTACCTCTGAGCCATTGGGAAAGCCCACTTTCTCATCTTAGATTATGTCAATTCCAGTGACAACCAATTGAGAAGAAGATAGACTTGGTTGTTCTAAAATAATCAAACACTAAATGAATCTTAGAGAGATTCATTTAGAGCTGCTAACGCTTCCACGAATGTAATTGTGTTGCTGCTATATCCTACCTACATCTTAAACTGTGACCCATCCCCACGCCCACCTCAGTCCTTACTTGGCTCTTAGGAAGTATTCCACACCAATCCAGAGTCGACAGAAATACTATGCTTGCTGAAGAGGATAAATAGTTTGCCATTTTCCCAAGAGTTGTCATACTCACAAGAACAATCAATAAAATTCATAAAGCTCTCAGATTTCCTAGCAGAATAATCCCAGTTAGAGGAATAAAATGTCACCCTGTAGCTTGATCACAGGCTAACTGCACCAGGCAGTTGCTAGGGAGAAACAAACAGTACCTGGCATGTGAGGGTGACTCCCACCAGTAAACGGGTAACACAGTCATGCCTGATAAAGCACAAATGCACCTCTGTCTCCATCAAGAAGGGGTTGGCGAATTACAGTCCACTACTTTGTGAATAACGTTTTATTGGAACCAGCCCTGTCCACTCCCTGTCGTACAATCTGTGGTCATTTTTGCATGTGGCTGAGTCAAGCAGTTAAAACAGAACCTGTAAGATCCACGGAACCAAATATATTTACTATCTGGACCTTCACAGAAAGTTTGCTAAGTATAAATGATGCAAAATGTTATCCTGGTGAGCATCTAATTAATTTTGCAAGTCATGGGGGTGAGTTTAAATCCCATGCCACTGATGAGAATCCTCCATTTCTTTTTCACTTGGATGGGCTCTGCTCGAGCGCTAGGTCTGTGCCGACTGCTGCTGCTTTAGAGCCAGAACTGCTGGCCCAATTCCTACCCCAGCTCAGCCCCTCTGATAAGAGGTGACATGCTGTGTTACCTCTCTGAGTCCACCTGAGCATCTGTAAGACTTGGGGAAGTAAGTTCATAGAAGGTGCCAGGCCCTGAAGATGGAGGAATAAGACAGTGGCGTCTGTGACGTCAGACATTCACTGTCCCTACACCAGCTTGCACATGGCTCTGACTGGGGTGTGATTTTTGGGTTGGTGTGGCTTGACAATAAGAACATGATTTGACCTAATGTATATGGTTCCAATTAGGAGATTGCTGTCTTCCTTCTCTCCATGTACTGGGGCCTCGGCCAGGAGAGCCACTTCTTTGGTCCCTTTCACCTGGAGGACAAAGCAGAAGATAAGAGCATGTTACTCTCCTGACAGTCAGACAGAGGCTGAGGCTTTGCTTTGTGTCATAGGAGGCGCACCGCTTGGCCGAATGTCTGAATCAAGCCCGTTTTCTCCTTGGGCACCTGCCTACCAGGTGGCCATCACCTCCCAAACATGGAGGCTTTTGCAAGGCGGGTAGTATCTCAAATTTCCTCTTTATAACCAGTACTTATATTTCAGAGAGTATCCTTTTCCCATCACAGACCTGTTTTCAACCTTAATAGTAAGTACCCCATCAATACATTTAATCTCGCATATTTTTAATTATAATAACACATATATAACATGAAATCACCATTTTCACTATTTAAGAGTGCATTTCAGTGACATTAAATATATTCTACATTATTATACACCCATCATCACCACCATGATCTCTGGAACTTTTTCATGTTCTCCAATGGAAACTCTACCCCATTAAACATGAACTCCCTCCCCGCTCCCCCAGCCCCTGGAAACCATCACTCTATGTTGTTTCTAAGTTTGACAGTTCCAGGATCCTCTTAACAAGTCACATAACATTTGCCCCCTGTTGACTGGTTTATTTGGCTCAGCATGGGGTCTTCCAAGGTACATGTGTGTTGTAGCAAGTGTTGGGATTTCTTTCCATTTTAAGGCTCATCTTAGTTGGGGTGCTGTCACAAAATGCCACAGATTGGATGGCTCAAACAAGGGACATGGGTTTCTCATAGTTCTGGAGGCTGGCAAGTCTGAAATCAAGGTGCTGGCAGATCTGGCATCTGGTGAGAGCCCATATTCTGGCTGCAGATGCCACCTTCTCCCTGGGTCCTCATGTGGCAAGGACACAAATAGCAGCATGGGGGCTCCATCCTCACAATCTCATCTAAACCCAATTACCTCCTGCTGGTTCCACCTCCTAATACCATCACATTGTGGGGTTAGGGCTTCAGCACATGAATTTTGGGAGGATATACCATGTGGCCACAACAAGGCTGAATAATATTCCACTGTATGGATAGACCACACCTTGTGGAGCCATTCATCCATAGCCACACACTTGGTTGGCTCCACCTTTGGGCCACTTTGTATAACACAGCTTACACCATTTCTACACTTACACCAGGCCCTGTGCTGAGACTGAGACTGGCTCTCACCAGTGCTGTGATGAAGACTCATGCCACACCTCCTCCTCTGTGCCCTGTCCTCTGCACAGACAGAAATTAAAGGGTGGACCTCAAAAGAACTTTTCACCATATTCAAGTATAAATATTGGTGCAGCAAGAGGTTAATGTGCATGTCCCCTTGAAGACTTCTTTCTTTTATTAAAAAACTATCATTCTAAAGGAGATCAGCCCTGGGTGTTCTTTGGAAGGAATGATGCTAAAGCTGAAACTCCAGTACTTTGGCCACCTCATACAAAGAGTTGACTCACTGGAAAAGACTGATGCTGGGAGGGATTGGGCAGGAGGAGAAGGGGACGACAGAGGATGAGATGGCTGGATGGCATCACTGACTCGATTCTGAGTGAACTCCGGGAGTTGGTGATGGACAGGGAGGCCTAGCGTGCTGTGATTCATGAGATTGCAAAGAGTTGGACACGACTGAGCTACTGAACTGAACTGATCATTTATTTATTTTTGGCTGTGCTGGGTCTTTGCTATTGGATGTGGGCTTTCTCTAGTTGCGGTGAGTGGGGTCTACTCTCTAGTCGTGGTGCATAGGTTTCTCCTGGTGGTGTCTTCTCTTGTTGCAGAGTGTGGTCTCCAGGGCAAGTAGGCTTTAGTAGTTGCAGCATGGCCTTAGAATCTTCCTGGACCAAGGACTGAACCCATGTCCCCCACACTGGCAGGCAGATTCTTAACCACTGGACCACTAGGGAAACCCAAGACTTATTTCTTAAATCTAATGCCCCCACCACACTGAGGCCCCACATTCAAGCACTGTGATGACACAGGAGGAGCCAGGCCAATGGGGACATGGGCTCCCAGCCATCTTGGCCATCCTCACCCCTGCCCCCTCATGCCAGTCCTCCAGAGAGCGCTGCTGGGCCCCACGACCCACCCTTCATGGCCAAGGCACCCCTGGTCTGTCCTTGTGAGGTGTGAGGACCAGGGAGGCCATGTCCAGGCTCTGCATCTTGCCCCTGGACAGAACTTCTCTGAGGGTCTTGCCTACTGTCCTGGGGACAGGGGCATGTCAAGCTCTTTCCACTGTGGCTTTGTCTTGGGAGAGGCAGTGCAGTCCATGGATGGGGCTTGGGCCTGGAATCAGCCTCTCTCAGTGCCAAAATAGCTCCATCACCACTCCTGTGAGGCCTCAGGTACACCATTTCAGTTTCCTCATTGGTGGATCAGAATCGTAACAGTACCTCTTAGCTGGTCTAAAGTCTGAAGGAGTTAGTTCATGAAACACACTGGCCCACAGGGCATGCTCAGTAAGTGCGAGCTATTATCCAACCTGTGATGACGAGGACCACCCTCGCCTGCCCAGGTCTCCACTGAGGAGCAGAACTGCCGCCTCTGGAAGCACTGAAGAGCTAGCTTGGATGGGAGAAGGGGTGTGTGCTGCCCTCAGCCAGTCCTGCTGGACATACCAGAAAGCTTGCTAATTGATTACATGTAGGCGTGCACCCAGACAGGTAGGTGCCTGCTCCTGAGAGCAACAGAGGCACCAAGTGCCCCCCATCCCGCCCCCTATCACTCTCAGACACAGGCAGGGCAGGCTGACCAACACCCTCTTTCCTAGCTGCACCTCAGTCCCTGAGTCCAGATGGATACAAAGGCCTGAAAATGCACAGTAGGACCCTGGGGAGAACCCGGGAGGGGGTTCAAGGTGACCACCCAAGCCCATCCCTGGGCTCTGTCCTCTCCCTGCAAAATATAGGGCTTTGGCCAGAATATTCTGTTTCTGGCCAATCACTGCCATGTTCCAAGGACCAGGCCCCTGGCTAGACATTTTCCTAAAACCATGTTGGGGGATATGCTCTTTATCCTTGATAAGTATTTAAAAAAATAATTTATATGCTAATTTTAAAAATGTTATACATTTTAACATATGATTTATTTATTTTTGATGAAGTATATACTTGATTTACAATATTGTGTTAGTTTCAGGTGTACAGTGAAGTGATTCAGATATATATACATATATTCTTTTTCAGAATTTTTTCCTTTATAGGTTATTACAAGATATTGAGTACAGTTCCCTGTGCTACACAATAGGTCCTTGTTATCTATTGAGTAGGTATTTTCATGAGTCCTCTCTGTGTGTGAGGTGATGGAGGTTTGAGAAGGGAGAGCCAGGCAGCGCTGTTGAGATGTACCCTGGTCTTTCCCTTGGGACGAGAGCTGTCCCCCACCCTTGACCTTCTCCTCCACAGGCAGACAGACTGGACCGGCAGCTCTCCTGCTAGGAGCCTCTCAAGGGTCACTTAGAAGCCCAGAGCACAGAGGTGCTTCCCATGCCCTTCTCTCTGGGCCCCTGCAGCCTGGCCTAGCCCCTCACACCCCTGGCTCCCTCCTTCCCTCCCTCCCAGGCCCCTGACTCCGCACAGTCGCAGTCCCGAGAGGGTGTTCTGCACGCTCACAGGTGCTCTGGACTGCCTGCTGCATATGGGGTGTCTCCTGTGTGGCTCCCCTCAGTGTCCTGCTGACCCCCGATCAACCCTAGCCATGCTCAGTCCCAGCAGTGCTGCCTGAACCCCTGCGACAGCGTAAACTCGGTCACGCTACATTCACAGGGACCCCAACCAGAGAAGACAGAAGCAATTGCCACAGAAGAGGGCCTCTTGACACACAGGTTTCTCAGGCTCTCCCTTGCGCATGCACACACACACACACAGGACTGAGGGTGTGTGTCACATGTGGAGGATGGGGGCCTGGCTTATCCACAAACTATTCCATGCTTTGGGAAATACGGCTAAAACTGCACTCGCCTCCCATTTTATTACACATTAGGCTTTTGTTTCTTATTAAATCAGCAAGTTGATGTCAAGTTTAAATGATAAGCTCCTAAGGTTTAAATAACCAATTAAAACAAAGGACGGCCCAGCTTCCTAGAAAGCACTCCAAGCATTTGTCTCTTTGCTTGGGTAAGTTAGTTTCATTACATAAGAGAATGTGGGCCAGTTTTGGATTTCACCATGAGAACACCCAAGGTTTCGAACCAACAAATGCACAACACCAAGATTGAACCCTAATGGACATTATGGACTTTGGGTGATAAGGATGTGCCAGTGTCAGTTCATTGATTATAACACACGTATTGCCTTGGTGTGGGATGCTGACAGAGGTGGAGGCCATGTGAGTGGGGACAGGAGTTACATGGTAACAGTTTACACCTTCTGCTCAGCTTTGCTGTATACTTAAAACTGCTCTAAAAATTATCTATGAAAGGGTTTTATTTTTCACATTGAAAGCACTGATGCAGTTGGACTTGATCTTGGCGTATCAAGTGAGGAATGGATTCAATTTTAGCATTTTTCCTGTCTATCCAACTGTTTCAACACAACTTAAGAGTAAAACCCATCAGTGGGGAAGCCCTTCTAATCTCAGATGCTTTCACTGCTATATGGTATGTTTGCATGTGCAATTGGGTCTATTTCTGTATTTTTCTGTTTAAATTATGCCTTGGCTATTGTTTAGTCACTATGTCATGTCCAACTCTTTTGTGATCCCAAGGACTATAGCCCAACAGGCACCTCTGTTCATGGGATTTCACAGGCAAGTTACTGGAGTGGGTTGCCATTACCTTCTCTGGGGATCTTCTCAACCCAGGGATAGGACCCGTATCTCCTGCGTAGGTAGGTGGGTTCTTTACCACTGAGCCACCAGGGAACCCCATATTTATGCCTAGATATCCATAAAAGGTATCTTTTCTCCCAATATGTGTGTTAACTGGTTATCATATTTCTAAACAAAACTACTGACTTCTGGCTGTTAAATTTATATCCTGCTCTTTTACTAAATTCTTAATCAGTGTTTATAGAAATTTATCCATTGGGTCTTTTCCCCCTTATTTTTCGTTTTGCTAGATATACAATCACATCCTATGCAAACAGAGATTATCTTGCTCTGAATTTTCAGGTTTTAAGCCTCTTTCTTCTCTTGCCTGACTGAATTAATTCAATATACTATTAACTATTCATAGAGAATGGGCATTTTTGCTTTTCTCCTAACTTTAGTAGAATTGCCACACTGAGTAACATGCTGGCTACTGACTTTTGGGCTATACACATATTTGTATATACGTTTGGAAAGTACCCATATACCTTATTGAGTAGCTTTATTATGGATGGATGTTGATTTTCACATAATTTTTTTCTTAATATCTATTAATATAATGAACTCTATCAATTAACTTCTAATATTAAGCTTTACTCATACTTCTAGAATAAATAAACCTTTAATCATTTGTTGGTATTTCTTTTCCTATGTGCTTTTTTCTTCAGTTCGCTAGTTTTTATTTAAAACTCCTATTTTACAATTATGTAAAGTTTAAAAATAAAATAAATATAAATAAATAAATAAATAAAACTCCTATTTTAATATTAATGTATTAACTTTATATATGGCTTTTATTTTTATGTGCAATCTTTTGTGTAAATTTGACAGTTTTATGGTTAACATCCTATACACAGAGCAAAACCATAAGCTTATCTTTCTCAATTCTCTTGCAATGGCCTAAGTAGCATTGGAGTCACCTGACATTTAAATGTTAGGTAGATATTCCCTGTGAATCAATCTATTCCTGATGCTTCTTCTGAAGGAAACCCTTTACAACTTTCCCTATTTATTTTTTCCTGTGGAAATTACTGTTTAGACTTTCTGTAGGATTCAATTGTGTTAGACTTGTGTATTTTACTACAGATTTACCCATTTCATCTTGGCTTTCCAATTTATTTGAAAGGAGCTGGACAATGAAAAACATTCTTCCCGTGGGTGTAAATTCTCTCTATAGCTAAACGAGGAAAATAACTACGATTTGTCAAGGGCCCAGGATGACACGGAGTATACTAAGGACTTTACAGGTAGGTTAACTCTCATTCAGACAACAACTCCACAAGACAAGTGGCTCTGTTCCATTTTACTGAAGATCAGAGAGCTCAGTAGCAGAGTAATGACTCCCACAAAGACCCACTTAGACCTAAGGTCGCTGTTCACCAACCCTTTATAATGGTATGGGGCCTTCAGACATTCCGAGGTCCAAATGTCCAGCACCTTTAAAACACAGCACGTGCATCAGTGTATGATCAGAAGTAAACTATTTCCTTAGTAGACACTCAGTCATACATTTTAATGATTTTTCTCCTAGGATGGAAAGATGGAAAAAAGTCTCTCCTAAAACTTATATTTTTGCTAATAGTACTAAGTGTAGGATCTACTGAGGTTTTCTATTGTGTGCATGGAAATGACATATTAATAGGTTAAATCTCTAAAAATCTTCAACAGTTCTTAGTATGGGAACAGATGTATAGGTATCATCACACTAAGGCTCATGAACCCCAAAGAGTTACAGACTGTTCTTTCCATGCTGCTTCCTACCTTGGACTCACATTAAGAGAAGACGATTAGAGAATCCACAAGGAATAATAATCACTCATTTTGAAGATAATACTTAAACATGGAAGTAAAGTTTTAAGGCCACAAGACATGGCATTATTTATTCTCACTTGTAGAGGACAGTAATGTCCGTGCAACTGTGGAGGATGCCCACATCAGGAATGATCACCTTCTAAGGGCACTTGGATGTCAGAATATTATTTGCATCCTTGAAAATCTCCAGTAGAGCTTCCCTGCACAATTCAAGCCTTCAGCATTGGAATGCTTGCAAGATTCCCTTGCTTTAAAGGATTTATGCTTTTACTCTCCAGGCTCACAAATCTAGCTGTTACACAGGCATAAAATGTATGTCTGAACCAGACCAATGTGCCATCAACAAGGGTTTAAAAAGATCTAAACAACTCATTAATCAGATTTATACTTCCCCTGTTGATTTCAATCATTTTATCCAGATCTTCTGGGAAAAGGTATATCTGCTAACAAGTTAAAAGAGTCTTAAAAGAAAAAAAGCCTAAAGGGTCAGGCTCCTTCCATGGTCTCACTAACATGAAAGGAACACTTCAAGTATGTGTGTGGGTCCTGGGCTGCCACTGCTGACCTACGTGCCTCCTAGTCTCTCTCTGTGAGGGTTGTCCCAAAGGTCAGGGTTCCTATTTTTTTGCACTAACATCACCACAAGTTGGAATATACCAGATGTTAAATAAATCTGCTGAGTGAACAAATAAAATAAAAATACTAAATCCAAGTTCCTACTCCATCTGATGGGTGTACATGAAAATAACCATTATTCAACTTAGACTAGTATAAATGCTATAATATGATTTATGAAAAAAATTAGGATGCTAGAAAGAGTCAGTTCCTTATGCCTGGCAAAATGAAAAGGCCAAATGTAGGATGAGTTTTTGAGGATTTAGGAAGGCTGAATAGAAGACATTCCAAGCTGGATGGACACTATGAACACAGGCCAAAAGGCAAAAACACATCTGTATGTCTCTGGGTCCAGGGATACCAGAAGCAGGAGAGCGATGGGCATGGTGACTACAGGTGAAGGTCAGGGTCAGACCTGTGGGCTGTCAAGGTGAGAAGCTAGATTCTAACATGAGGCCAGCAGGAAACCACTGGGAGTTTCTGAGTAGAGAATGGACATGTACTGTGCTAGGCAAACAAATACACAAAGATTTGGTAACAGTGAAAAATGGATCAAGAGTGTAGAAAGAAATAGGAAAGTACTCATTCATTAGATGTTGCCTACTCCATACCTACTCACCTACCACTGGTAAAGTCTTGGTTTATCAGGTTGCAGTGGAGAACCTTTGACTTTTAGAGACTGACAATATTCCTAGTACTGGGTAATGAATCTAAATGGTTCAGAGTTGGTCATTGAAATCTCCCCTCCTTGAACTCAGATTCACAAATCCGGATGCAGCTGCACTGAATTATTCAGGTCTATGTTATAGAGACAGGAGTCAACCGTGTTGAGTTTATGGGAAAGCCGTTGCTTCCCTGATAGAAGGGGTCAGGCTTAATTGACACAGTCCTTTCCCACCAGCTTTCTTCCTTCTTTCTGCCTTAGGCAAGGAAATACCATCTCCAAGTATATCTGCCATCTTCAGTCTTTGAGAAAGCCAGAGGATGACCCAACATGCAGGCTGGTGGAGTAACAAGTCCAATCCTGATGGTATCACTGAACTTTGCCCAGGCCCTAGACTTCACCCCTCTGGACTTCCCATCATTCTTCTCAAATAAATACCTATCAGTTCTAGCCAAGTAAGTCAAATGCTTTGTGATTTATAGCTGAACTTAGATTCCTAGTTGCTACATGAAGGGAGAATAATTCAGATGTCAAAATTAGAAAAGAAAGAACAGAAAAGAGAAAAAGTCACGGGCTAATGACTGTGTGGATCACAATAAACTGTGGAAAATTCTTCAAGAGATGGGAATACCAGACCACCTGACCTGCCTCTTGAGAAATCTGTATGCAGATCAGGAAGCAACAGTTAGAACTGGACATGGAACAACAGACTGGTTCCAAATAGGAAAAGGAGTACGTCAAGGCTGTATATTGTCACCCTGCTTATTTAACTTATATGTAGAGTACATCACGAGAAACGCTGGACTGGAAACACAAGTTGGAATCAAGACTGCCGGGAGAAATATCAATAACCTCAGATATGCAGATGACACCACCCTTATGGCAAAAAGTGAAGAGGAACTCAAAAGCCTCTTGATGAAAGTGAAAGTGGAGAGTGAAAAAGTTGGCTTAAAGCTCAACATTCAGAAAACAAAGATCATGGCATCCAGTCCCATCACTTCATGGGAAATAGATGGGGAAACAGTGGAAACAGTGTCAGACTTTATTTTTTTGGGCTCCAAAATCACTGCAGATAGTGACCGCAGCCATGAAATTAAAAGACGCTTACTCCTTGGAAGGAAAGTTATGACCAACCTAGAGAGCATATTCAAAAGCAGAGACATTACTTTGCCAACAAAGGTCCGTCTAGTCAAGGCTATGGTTTTTCCTGTGGTCATGTATGGATGTGAGAGTTGGACTGTGAAGAAGGCTGAGCGCCGAAGAATTGATGCTTTTGAAGTGTGGTGTTGGAGAAGACTCTTGAGAGTCCCTTGGACTGCAAGGAGATCCAACCAGTCCATTCTGAAGGAGATCAGCCCTGGGATTTCTTTGGAAGGAATGATGCTAAAGCTGAAACTCCAGTACTTTGGCCACCTCATGCGAAGAGTTGACTCAATGGAAAAGACTGTGATGCTGGGAGGGATTGGGGGCAAGAGGAGAAGGGGACGACAGAGGATGAGATGGCTGGATGGCATCACTGACTCGATGGACGAGAGTTTGAGTGAACTCCGGGAGTTGGTGATGGACAGGGAGGCCTGGCGTGCTGCGATTCATGGGGTCGCAAAGAACTGGACATGACTGAGTGACTGAACTGAACTGAACTGAATGTCATTTATAAACATGGATGAAAACCTTAAAAGATGAGTAAGTGAATCCAACTGTAGAAAAAGACAGAGAAAGACAAAGGACTCTGGAGCCCTAGCCCCGATAGGATAATGGAGATAAGGGTACAGGGAGATTCAGGAGGCAGGAAGGCAGTCCTTGGGATTCGTGGAGTTGCCATCCCTGAAATGCTTACCCCAGACTCACAAGAGAGGAGCAGAATCTCCCTCCTACTAAATTCCCTATTATTTCTTCTCTATGTTACTAACAGCCAAACATGATCCTAATGTGAGTATGCTATATTAACACTTTCCAGAAGAAAAACCATATGATCATCTCAAAAGATGCCAAAAAGCTCACATCATTCATTATACAACTCAAAATAAACCAGGAATAGAAGAAAACTTCCTTTACTTATTAAAGGGTATTCCAAACTTATAACAATTATCCTACCTAATAATACAAACTTTAGAAGCAGTGCCATCCAAATTTAGAACAAGCCCACGACCAAGTCTTAGAACAAAGAAGAACATTTTAAATGGCTGGAACAAGATCAACATAAAAAAAAATCAATACCTTTTTTACATACCAACATTAGCCAATTAATCATTTTTACAAAAAACAAAAGATCCACTTCATTAAAAGTTTCTATAATTAACTAGGGTTCACACATCAAACATGAAATATACTTTCTGTTTGGACAGAAAACAATATTTAAGGCGAGAAAGAAAACTAAAAGGATGGGAAGATTATTTTTAAGATTCTAATTCATACCATAACTTCAATACCACCAGAACAGACCTGTTATGGAATATGACAGTTTCTAAAACATAGACGAATAAAGAAGCAAGAAATTCCAAAGCACTTTTGATAAAGATCAAAGTGGATTCAGAAGTCTGTTCTACCACACATCAAACATAAAAGTACTGTGATTAAAGTAGTGTGGAAAGGGGCAGACAGAGAGACCAGGGAGAGGATGGAAAATATGTGTGTTTATGTGTGTATAAAAGAGACTGAGAGAGAAAGAGAGGAGAATAAGAAGGAGGAAGGGGTGGGGAGGGGAGAGATGGGGAGGGGGAGGAAGAGAGGAAGAAGAACAGGAAGCAGAGGAAGAAGGGAGAGAGAGGGAAAAGGAGGAGGAGAGGGAAGGAGGGGAGAGGTGAGATGGGGGAGGGAGGAAGGGAGAGAGAGCTCTCCATGCTACCCACACTGCACTGACTGACATATGGCAAAAAGTAAAACTGTACTGTGTTAAAGCACCAGAGTTCGGGGGACGATTGTTGTAGCATTTAGCCTGTCCTGACTCATACAGAAAGCCTTCTTAAAATACAAAAAGCAAAAGCCATCATAGAAAAATTTGATGAAATGAATAACAGCAAAAGTGCCAAATCAATAAATAAACTGAATGACAAATCCTGTAAAAACTTCAAAGTTAGACAGAACAGGAGAAAATTTTGGAAAATATATAATGAACAAGGAACTGACATTCAGAATAGAAAATGAACATATCCAAATAATTAAAGATTCACAGAACAAGAAAAAAATTGGCAAATCATATGAATGTGAAGTTTATAGGAAGCCCACATGACAAATCAATATATGGAAAGATAATCAACCTTAGTAACAATGAAGGGAATACAAATTTAACTATAAGATAACCATTAACCATGCCCACCCAACCCCTACCCCACTGATTGGCTCCTCAAAAACTTAAGTTTGGAGGGTCTTGAAGATGGCATGGGAAGTGGAGTGCATCTCTCTCCATGGATGCATCAGGAATACATCTTCAGATGTAGAAGATCTCACAGAGCACCAGCTAAGAGTTGGCAGGAGTCCCTGACCACTGGAAAGGAATATATAGAGCCATGCAAAACTCAGTAGGATGAAGGAAGGAAGGGAAAAAGAGGAGGAGAGTGAGCAGGGCTGGATCTGTACCTGGGGACTGAGGGAGCTGAAATCTCCACATCAGGGCAATCAGTTGGGACAGAGGGGAAGCACTTGAAGCTGTCAGAGAGTGAAACAGCTGATCTGTGATACTCTGAATGGAGTGAGAACCACACAGACAATCCATGTCGTGGCCCTACGTACCTTGGACAGTGACACAAGTCACTGCTGGCAGCAGGAGTGTAGGGAATGGAGAGCAATTCCAGGGCGAGGACTGTTGCTGACTATGGGGTGATGGCCTGAGGGGATGGAAGAGAGGAAATTGTGGCGGGGAATGCCCTTGGAGGGAAGCCTGGCACTATACAGGCAGGGCGTGACTGCTGAGTCACGTGCAGGGGATATAACCATCACTGCAGGCTTTCTCTTCCCACTTGTTGGCGCCAACAGCTGACCAACAGAGAAAGACCAACAGAGAGGGTGGCCCTTTGAATGCCTGCTGCACCAAGCAACAGAGAAGGACCAGCCAGGGAGGCCCTTTGAATGCCGGCTACCAGAGACTAGTTTTCTAAAAGCACCATATCTTCTACACCTGTGGCTGCTGGCTTCATGGTGCACCTGGTGCCTCTGGGGTCTCTGATCAAAGTAGCCACGCCACCTCTGTGCTCGGCCCTCACTGGGGCAGAGTTACCAGAGGCTGGGGAAAAGCCCTAATAGTGCGGTATCTCCCACACCCATGGCTATCAGCTTCCCTGCAAATTTGGCACTAACAGGGGCTCTGTGATTCAAGCAGCCACACCACCTCCATGCCCTTTGCACACTGGGGCAGTCCCAAATCCTCCAGGACAGCTTCAAGAGCAGACTCCCATGGATGACCCACATGCAGAGGTGGGGATAAAACCACAACTGAGCCCCAGGGGTGGAGTGGCTAAGGAAGAGGACCAAAAACCTTTCCACCAGCTGTAAAGGCTGTAGATTAAATCCATATGATCAACTAGGTAGACTCTGATTCTGAGGAATATATAAAAGGACAATGAGTGTTCCCACAAAAGAAAATGCCCTAGCTCTGGAAGCTGTGAAACTGGAGGCAAGAACACTTAGAAGCAGGGCCAGAATAGGTTCAGCTGTCACCACAGTAGGTCCAGAGAGACCAGCCCCCCACCCCCACCCAGTACTGGAGGGTCTCCTAGGGAAGCAGAGGTGGGCCATGGCTCACAGAGGGGGAAAAGATGCTGACAGCTGAGACTCAAGGAAAACATTTATTACTATTCCTATATTTTGATTTTTCTGTAGTTGGTTCAGGATTTTTTTCTTTTTCTTTTTTTCTCTGTAGCTGTGGTTTGTTATTTTTATCATTATTATCTCTCTTTAGGCTTTTGAGAACTGTTTTAAAAATCACACTTTTAATTTCCTTTACTTCTACTTTGGCTTTCTGCAGTTCTGTGATTTTGTTTGTTTGTTTTTGTTTTGTTTTGCTCTTTTCTTGTTGTAGTTATCATTTAATATATATTTATATACATTATTTAACTTTACTTTTCTATTCTTTTCTTTCTTTTTTTTCACTATGTTTGTTAGTTTGATTTGTTTTCTTTGCTTTATTCCTTAGTTGACACTGCTTTGGTCTTGGTTTTGGTTTAGTTTTGTTTTTAATTGATTGATAACAATTTTGGTTTCCTTTGCTCACTGGGCCACTCTCTTGGTATGTCATTCACTTCAGACTGTTTTGGTTTTGGTTGTTTGTGTGTATGTGTTTGTGTGTGTATGTTCATGTTTCTATATTCTATATTTCTGATTTTGCATTTACCATTTATCTGGGGTTAATTTTTTGTTTTTTTCTTTTTTTTCTATTTTGTTTTGTTTGTTTAAATCCCCTTTATTGCCATAACAATCAGCTTTTTAGGGGTTTCTTGACCAGAGATTGGGCCTGAACCTCTGGGTTGGGAATGCTGAGTCCAGGACACTAGACTGCCAGAAAACTCCTGACCCCAGGGAATATTAATTAGTGAGAACTCGCATGAAGGCCTCTGCCTGTATTTAAGACTTGGCATCACCTAACTGCTGACAGCACCTAGCACTGGAAGCCTCACCCAAACAACAAGCAAGGTAAGATCACAAACCTAATCATCAGCAGATAGGCATTCCACAGACACCCCAAATCATACCACCTCACACAGCTCTGCCCATCAGAGGGAAAAACTTACCTTCTCCCACCAGAACACAGGCACAAATCCCTCCTGACACAAAGCCTACACAAGACACTGAAGAAACCTTACCTGAAGAGGCCAGAGACCAAAAGCAAAAGGAACTATGATCCTATAGCCCAGGGAAAGGAAACCTCAAACACAGTAAGTTAGATAAAATGAAAAGACAGAGAACTATTGTACAAATGAAGAAACAAGGTAAAAACCCCTAAGACTAAACAAATGAAGAGGTAATAGGCAAACTACCTGAAAAAAATTCAGAATAATGATAGTAAAGATGATCCAAAATCTCAAAAATAGAATGGAGAAAATGCAAGAATCATTTAACACATTTAAAAAGATCTAGAAGAAATAAAGAATAAATAAACAGTGACAAAAATACAATTATTGAAATTAAAAATATTCTAGAGGAAATCAATGGCAGGATACCTGAGGCAAAACAGATAAATGAGTTAGAAGATAATATGGTAGAAATTACTGTTGAAGAGCAGAATAAAGAAAAAAAGAATGAAAAGAATTGACGATAGTCTCAGAGACCTCTGGGACAATATTAAATGTACCAACATTCAAATGGTAGGGGTCCCAGAAGAAGAAGAGAAAAAGAAAGAGTCTGAGAAAATTTTTGAAGAAATTATAGTTGACATTTTCCCTAACATGGGAAAGGAAATAGGAGAAACATCCAAGGAGAAACACCCCGAGACACATTAATCAACCAACAAAAATTAAATGCAAAGAAAAAATATTAAAAGAGGCAAGGGAAAAGCAACATGTAACATACAAAGGAAACCCCATACAGTTAACAGCTGATCTTTCAGCAGAAACTGCAGGCCAGAAAGGAATGGCAGGATATATTTGAAGTAATGAAAGGGAAAAATCTACAACCAAGATTACCCAGCAAGGAGCTCATTCAAAATTGACAGAGAAATCAAAAGTTTTACAGACAAGCAAAAGTTAAGAGTATTTAGCACCACCAAAGCAACTTTACAACAAATGCTAAAGAGATTTCTGTAGGCAGAAAGCACAAGAGAAGGAAAAGACCTACAAAAGCAAATTCAGAACAATTAAGAAAATGTCAATAGGAATGTATATATAATAATTACTTTAAATGTAAATGGATTAAACACTTCAACCAAAAGACTCAGAGTTGCTGAATGGATACAAAAACAAGCCTATATATATGCTGTCTACAAGAGCCCCACTTCAGACCTAGAGACACATACAGATTGAAAGTAAGAGGATGGGAAAAGATTCTCTATGCAAATGGAAATCAAAAGGAAGCCAGAGCAGCAATTCTCATATTAGACAAAATAGACCTTAAAGCATATTACATGAGATAAAGAAGAATGCTACATAATGATCAAGGGATCAATTCAAGAAGACATGAAAATTGTGAATATTTATGCACCCAACACAGAAGAAGCACCTCAATACATAAGGCAAACACTAATAGACATAAAAGGGGAAATAGACAGTAACACAATAATAGTAGAGGACTTTAACACCCTACTTACACCAATGCACAGATCATTAAAACAGAACATTTATAAGCAAACATAGCCTTAAATGACACATTAGACCAGATGAACCCAATTGATATCTTCAAGACATTCCATCCAAATACCAAAGAATATACTTCCCAAGCACCCCACTCCAGTACTTTTGCTTGGAAAATCCCATGGACGGAGAAGCCTGGTGGGCTGCAGTCCATGGGGTTGCTAGCGTCGGACACGACTGAGCGACTTCACTTTCACTTTTCACTTTCATGCACTGGAGAAGGAAATGGCAACCCACTCCAGTGTTCTTGCCTGGAGAATCCCAGGGACGGGGAAGCCTGGTGGGCTGCCGTCTACGGGGTCGCACAGAGTCGGACACGACTAAAGCGACTTAGCAGCAGTAGCAGCAGCATACTTCCCAAGTATACACAGAACATTCTCCAGGATAGATTACATCTTGGGTCACAAATCAAACCTTGGTAAATTTAAGAAAGTTGAAATCCTATCAAGCATCTTTTCTGACCATAACACTATCAGACTAAATATAAATTACAAAAAAACTGTAAAAAATACAAACACATGGAGATTAAACATTATTTTTTTAAATTTTTATTATTATTATTTTTTTTTTTACTTTACAATATTGTATTAGTTTTGCCATACATCAACATGCATCTGCCACAGGTGTACATGTGTTCCCCATCCTGAACACCACCCACCCCACCTCCCTCCCCATACCATCCCTCTAGGTTATCCCAGTGCACCAGCCCCAAGCTTCCTGTATCCTGCATCGAACCTGGACTGGCGATTTGTTTCTTGTATGATATTATACATGTTTTAATGCCATTCTCCCAAATCATCCCCCCGCCCCCACAGAGTCCAAAAGACTGTTCTATACATCTGTGTCTCTTTTGCTGTCTCGCATACAGGGTTATCGTTACCATCTTTCTAAATTCCATATATATGCATTAGTATACTGTATTGGTGTTTTTCTTTCTGGCTTACTTCACTCTGTATAATAGGCTCCAGTTTCATCCACCTCATTAGAACTGATTCAAATGTATTCTTCTTAATGGCTGAGTAATACTCGATTGTGTATATGTACCACAGCTTTCTTATCCATTCATCTGCTGATGGACATCTAGGTTGCTTCCATGTCTTGGCTATTATAAACAGTGCTGTGATGAACATTGGGGTACACATGTCTCTTTCAATTCTGGTTTCCTTGGTGTGTATGCCATGCAGTGGGATTGCTGGGTCGTATGGCAGTTCTAGTTCCAGTTTTTTAAGGAATCTCCACACTGTTCTCCATAGTGGCTGTACTAGTTTGCATTCCCACCAACAGTGTAAGAGGGTTCCATTTTCTCCACATCCTCTCCAGCATTTATTGCTTGTAGACTTTTGGATTGCAGCCATTCTGACTGGTGTAAAATGGTACCTCATTGTGGTTTTGATTTGTATTCCTCTGATAATGAGTGATGTTGAGCATCTTTTCATGTGTTTGTTAGCCATCTGTATGTCTTCTTTGGAGAAATGTCTATTTAGTTCTCTGGCCCATTTTTTGATTCAGTCGTTTATTTTTCTGGAATTGAGCTGCAGGAGTTGCTTGTATATTTTTGAGATTAGTTGTTTGTCAGTTGCTTCATTTGCTATTATTTTTCTCCCATTCTGAAGGCTGTCTTTTCACCTTGCTTATAGTTTCTTTTATTGTGCAGAAGCTTTTAATTTTAATTAGATCCCATTTGTTTATTTTTGCTTTTATTTCCAATATTCTGGGAGGTGGGTCATAGAGGATCCTGCTGTGATGTATGTCGGAGAGTGTTTTGCCTACGTTCTCCTCTAAGAGTTTTATAGTTCCTGGTCTTATGTTTAGATCTTTAATCCATTTTGAGTTTATTTTTGTGTATGGTGTTAGAAAGTGTTCTAGTTTCATTCTTTTACAGGTGGTTGACCAGTTTTCCCAGCACCACTTATTAGAGAGATTGTCTTTTCTCCATTGTATATTCTTGCTTCCTTTGTCAAAGATAAGGTGTCCATAGGTGCATGGGTTTATCTCTGGACTTTCTATTTTGTTCCATCGATCTATATTTCTGTCTTTGTGCCAATACCATACTGTCTTGATGACTGTGGCTTTGTAGTAGAGCCTGAAGTCAGGCAGGTTGATTCCTCCAGTTCCATTCTGCTTTCTCAAGATTGCTTTGGCTATTCAAGGTTTTTTGTATTTCCATACAAATTGGGAAATTATTTGTTCTAGCTCTGTGAAAAATACCGTTGGTAGCTTGATAGGCATTGCATTGAATCTATAGATTGCTTTGGGTAGTATACTCATTTTCACTATATTGATTCTTCCAATCCATGAACATGGTATATTTCTCCATCCATTAGTGTCCTCTTTGATTTCTTTCACCAGTGTTTCATAGTTTTCTATATATAGGTCTTTAGTTTCTTTAGGTAGGTATATTCCTAAGTATTTTATTCTTTCTGTTGCAATGGTGAATGGAATTGTTTCCTTAATTTCTCTTTCTATTTTCTCATTATTAGTGTATAGGAATGCAAGGGATTTCTGTGTGTTGATTTTATATCCTGCAACTTTACTATATTCATTGATTAGCTCTAGTAATTTTCTGGTGGAGTCTTTAGGGTTTTCTATGTAGAGGATCATGTCATCTGCAAACAGTGAGAGTTTTACTTCTTCTTTTCCAATTTGGATTCCTTTTACTTCTTTTTCTGCTCTGATTGCTGTGGCCAAAACTTCCAAAACTATGTTGAATAGTAGTGGTGAGAGTGGGCACCCTTGTCTTGTTCCTGACTTTAGGGGAAATGCTTTCAATTTTTCACCATTGAGGATAATGTTTGCTGTGGGTTTGTCATATATAGCTTTTATTATGTTGAGGTATGTTCCTTCTATTCCTGCTTTCTGGAGAGTTTTGATCATAAATGGATGTTGAATTTTGTCAAAGGCTTTCTCTGCATCTATTGAGATAATCATATGGCTTTTATTTTTCAATTTGTTTATGTGGTGTATTACACTGATTGATTTGCAGATATTGAAGAATCCTTGCATCCCTGGGATAAAGCCCACTTGGTCATGGTGTATGATCTTTTTAATGTGTTGTTGGATTCTGATTGCTAGAATTTTGTTAAGGATTTTTGCATCTATGTTCATCAGTGATATTGGCCTGTAGTTTTCTTTTTTTGTGGCATCTTTGTCAGGTTTTGGTATTAGGGTGAAGGTAGCCTCATAGAATGAGTTTGGAAGTTTACCTTCCTCTGCAATTATCTGGAAGAGTTTGATTAGGATAGGTGTCAGCTCTTCTCTAAATTTTTGGTAGAATTCAGCTGTGAAGCCGTCTGGACCTGGGCTTTTATTTGCTGGAAGATTTCTGATTACAGTTTCAATTTCCGTGCTTGTGATGGGTCTGTTAAGATTTTATAATTCTTCCTGGTTCAGTTTTGGAAAGTTGTACTTTTCTAAGAATTTGTCCATTTCTTCCACGTTGTCCATTTTATTGGCATATAATTGCTGATAGTAGTCTCTTATGATCCTTTGTATTTCTGTGTTGTCTGTTGTGATCTCTCCATTTTCATTTCTAATTTTATGGATTTGATTTTTCTCCCTTTGTTTCTTGATGAGTCTGGCTAATGGTTTGTCAATTTTATTTATCCTTTCAAAGAACCAGCTTTTGGCTTTGTTGATTTTTGCTCTGGTCTCTTTTGTTTCTTTTGCATTTATTTCTGGCCTAATTTTTAAGATTTCTTTCCTTTTACTAACCCTGGGGTTCTTCATTTCTTCCTTTTCTAGTTGCTTTAGGTGTAGTGTTAGGTTATTTATATGACTTTTTTCTTGTTTCTTGAGGTATGCCTGTATTGCGATGAACTTTCCCCTTAGCACTGCTTTTACAGTGTCCCATAGGTTTGGGGTTGTTGTGTTTTCATTTTCATTGTTTCTATGCATATTTTGATTTCTTTTTTGATTTCTTCTGTGACTTGTTGGTTATTCAGCAGCATGTTGTTCAGCCTCCATATGTTGGAATTTTTAATATTTTTTCTCCTGTAATTGAGATCTAATCTTACTGCATTGTGGTCATAAAAGATGCTTGGAATGATTTCAATTTTTTTGAATTTACCAAGGCTAGATTTATGGCCCAGGATGTGATCTATCCTGGAGAAGGTTCCATGTGCACTTGAGAAAAAGTGAAATTCATTGTTTTTGGGTGAAATGTCCTATAGATATCAATTAGGTCTAACTGGTCTATTGTATCATTTAAAGTTTGTGTTGCCTTGTTAATTTTCTGTTTAGTTGATCTATCCATAGGTGTGAGTGGGGTATTAAAGTCTCCCTCTATTATTGTGTTATTGTTAATTTCCCCTTTCATACTTGTTAGCATTTGTCTTACATATTGCGGTGCTCCTATGTTGGGTGCATATATATTTATAATTGTTATATCTTCTTCTTGGATTGACCCTTTGATCATTATGTAGTACCTTCTTTGTCTCTTTTTACAGCCTTTGTTTTAAAGTCTATTTTATCTGATATGAGTATTGCTACTCCTATTTTCTTTTGATCTCTATTTGCATGGAATATCTTTTTCCAGCCCTTCACTTTCAGTCTGTATGTGTCCCCTGTTTTGAGGTGGGTCTCTTGTGGACAACATATATAGGGGTCTTGTTTTTGTATCCATTCAGCCAGTCTTTGTCTTTTGGTTGGGGCATTCGACCTATTTACGTTTAAGGTAATTATTGATAAGTATGATCCCATTGCCATTTACTTTATTGTTTTGGGTTCGAATTTATACACCGTTTTGGTGTTTCCTGTCTAGAGAATATCCTTTAGCATTTGTTGGAGAGCTGGTTTGGTGGTGCTGAATTCTCTCAGTTTTTGCTTGTCTGTAAATCTTTTGATTTCTCCTTCATAATGAGATCCTTGCTGGGTACAGTAATCTGGGCTGTAGGTTATTTTCTTTCATCACTTTAAGTATGTCTTGCCATACCCTCCAGGCCTGAAGAGTTTCTATTGAAAGATCAGCTGTTATCCTTATGGGAATCGAGATTAAACATTATGATTCTAGATAACCAATAGGTTACTGAAGAAATCAAAGGGGAAATTAAAAAATACCTAGAAACAAATGACAATGAAAACACAACTCAAAACCTATGGGATGCAGCAAAAGCAGTTCTAAGAAGAAGTTTATAGTAATGCAATTCTACCTCAAGAAATAAGAAAAACATCAAATAGACAACCTAAACTTGGGGCTCCCCTGGTGCCTCAGATGGTAAAAGAATCTGTGTGCAAAGATCAAAGCACAGATCAATGAAAAAGAAGTGAAGGAAACAATAGCAGAGATCATAAAACTAAAATTGGTTCTTTGAGAAGATAAACAAAATTGACAAAACACTCACCAGACTCATCAAGAAAAAAGGGAAAAGACTCAAATCAACAAAATTAGATTGAAAAAAGGAGGGGGTTACAACAGACAATGCAGAAATACAAAGATCATACGTGTCTATTATGAGCAACTATAAGCCAATGAAATGGACAACCTGGAAGAAATGGACAAATTCTTAGAAAAGTTCAACCTTCAAGACTGAAACAAGAAGAAACAGAATTATGAACAAGCCAATCACAGGCACTGAAATAAAAACTGTGACCAAAAATCTCCCAAGAAGCAAAAGCCTAGGGATGGATGGTTTCACAGGTGAATTCTATCAAACATTTAGAGAAGACTAATGCCTGTTCTTTTCAAACTCATCCAAACAATTTCAGAGGAAGGAACATTTCCAAACTCATTCTATGAGGCCACCATCACTGTGATACCAAAACCAGACAAAGACATCACAAAAAATAAAATTATAAGCCAATATCACTTATGAACATAGATACAAAAATCCTCAACAAAATTTTAGCAAACAGAATCCAACAACTTATTGAAAGGATCATATGCTACAATCAAGTCAGGTTTATCCAAGAGATTTAAGGATTCTTCAGTATATGCAAATCAATCAATATGATACACGTGTTAACAAATTAAAAGATAAAAATCATATGATAATCTCAATAGATGTAGAAAAAGCTTTTCATAAAATTCAGTACCCATTTATGATAAAACTCTTCAGAAAATAGGCACAAAAGGAACCTATCTCAACAAAATGAAGGCCATATATATTAAACATTATTCTCAATGGTGAAAAACTGAAAGCATATTCTGCAAGATCAGGAACAAGACAAGAGTGCCCACTCTCACCACTATTATTCAACAGTTCTGAAAGTTCTAGCCATGGCAATCAAAGGAAATAAAAGGAATCTAGATTAGAAAAAAAGAAAGGAATCCATATTGGAAAAGAAACTCTTACTGTTTGCAGATAACATGACTATACACAGAAAACCCTAAAGATCCTATCAGAAAATTACTAGAACTAATAAGTGAATTTAGTAAAGTTGTAGGATACAAAATCAAAACACAAAAATCCCTTGCATTCCTATATACTAATGATTAAAAATCAGAAAGAGAAATTAAGCAATCAATCCCATTCACCACTGCAACAAAAAGAATAAAAAACCTAGGAATGAACCTACTTAAGGAGACAAAAGAACTGTATACAGAAAATTACAAGATATTGATGAAAGAAATCAAAGACAACATAAAGAGGTGAAGAGATAATACCAGGTTCTTGGATTTATTTAAAGAATCAATATTGTGAAAATGACTATACTACCCAAAGCAATCTACAGATTCAATGCTGCTGCTGCTGCTAAGTCATGTCAGTTGTGTCCGACTCTGTGCGACCCCATAGACGGCAGCCCACCAGGCTGCCCCGTCCCTGGGATTCTCCAGGCAAGAACACTGGAGTGGGTTGCCATTTCTTTCTCCAATGCATGAAAGTGAAAAGTGAAAGTGAAGTTGCTCAGTCGTGTCTGATTCTTAGTGACCCCATGGACTGCAGCCCACCAGGCTCCTCCATCCATGGGATTTTCCAGGCAGGAGTACTGGAGTGGGTGGCCAGTGCCTTCTCCAACAGATTCAATGCAATCCCTATCAAATTTCCAGTAGCATTTTTCAGAGAACTATAGCAAAAAATTTAACAATTTGTATGAAAATGCACAAGACCCCAGATAGCCAAAGCAAACTTGAGAAAGAGAAATGGAGAGCCAAAGGAATCAACCTTCTTGACTTCAGACTGTACTACAAAGCTACAGTCATCAAGATAGTATGGCTGGCACAAAAATAGAAATATAGACCAATGGTACAAGATAGCAAGCTCAGAGATAAACCCACGCACCTATGGGTACCTCATCTTTGACAGAAGAGGGAAGAATATACAATGGAGAAAAAACTGTCTCTTTAGTAAGTGGTGCTGAGAAAACTGGACAGCTATGTGTAAAATAATGAAATTTGAACATTTCTTAACACCATACATAAAGATAAACTCAAAATGAATTAAAGACCCAAATGTAAGACCAGAAACTATAAAACTCTTAGAGGAAAACATATGCAGAACACTCCTTGACATAAATCATAGCAAGATCCTCCATGACCCATCTTCTACAGTAATGGAAATAAAAACAAAAATAAATGTGGGAACTAATTAAACTTAAAAGCTTTTGCACAGCAAAGGAAGCCATAAACAAGATGAAAAGACAATCCTCAGAATGGGAGAGAATAACTTTAAATGAAGCAACTGCCAAAATATTAATCTTTAAAATATAGTAGCTCATTGAAGCTCAATATCAGAAAAACAAAGAACCCAATCAAAAAATGGGCAGAGCATCTTTTCATGTGTTTATTAGCATTCTGTGCGTCTTCTGTGGAGAAATACCATCAAAATCACAATGAGGTATGATCTCACACAGGTCAGAATGGCCATCATCAGAAAGTCTAGAAACAATAAATTCTGGAAAGGGTATGAAGAAAAGGAATCTCTCTTACACTGTTAGTGGGAATGCAAACTGATACAGCCACTATGGTGAACAGTAAAAACTAGGAATAAAACTACCACATGGCCCGGCAATTCTACTACTGGGCATATACTCTAATGAAACCAGAATTGAAAAAGACACATGTACCCCAATGTTCAATGCAGCACTATTTACAATAGCTAGAACACGGAAGCAACCTAGATGTCCACTGACAGATGAATGGATAAAGAATCTGTGGTACATATATACAATGGAATATTACTCAGCCACAAAAAGGAACACATTTGAGTCAGTTCTAATGAGGTGGACAAACCTAGAGCCTATTATATAGAGTGAAATGAGACAGAGAAATATAAATATCACATACTGATGCTGGGAGGGATTGGGGGCAGGAGGAGAAGGGGACGACAGAGGATGAGGTGGCTGGATAGAATCATCAACTCGATGCACATGAGTTTGGGTGAACTCCGGGAGTTGGTCATGGACAGGTGCACTGCGATTCATGGGGTCGAAAAGAGTTGGACACGACTGAGCGACTGAACTGAACTGATCTGAATGCATATATATGGAATCTAGAAAGATGGCACTGATAATTTTCAGGGCAGCAATGGAGAAACAGACATAGAGAACTGACTTATGGACACAGGGGGAGGGGAGGAGGGAGAGAGTGAGACGTGTGGAGAGAGTAACATGGAAACTTACAATACCATATGTAAAATAGATAGCCAATGGAAATTTACTGTATGACTCAGGGAACTCAAACAGGGGCTCTGTAACAATCTAGAGGGGTCGGATGGGGAGGGAGATGGGAGGGAGGTTCAGGAGGGAGGGGACACGGGTGCACCTGTGGCTGATTATTGTGGATGTTTGACAGAAAACAACAAAATTCTGTAAAGCAATTATCCTTCAGTTAAAAAATAAATAATTTTTTTTTAAAAGTCAGACACAACTTAGCAACTAAACCACTACCACCACAGGTGATTCATGTTGATGTATGGCAGAAACTAAAACAACATTGTAAAGCAATTATCCTCCAATTAAAAATAAATTAATTAAATTCAAAAATTATTTGGAAAAATCAGCCCTGATGGGTTGAAATGGGTTATTTTTTCCACCACTAGGGGGAGTATATGGGGTTTGTGGTGAGGTCAGTGGACAGCATTTTGTTCAGTATCTTAAGTTTTTTAAACGTAATTCTGCCTCTTGGTATCTTTCATAGAGTCAGGCATGTTCAAGTGCACAAGGATGTGCGTATAAGGATGCTCTTTGCAGCACAGCTGGAAATACCCAAAACAACTGCTTGTTGAAGAGGAATGTCTGCATTACCTACGGCACCAGGACATGACCTGTCCCTGAAGTGTCAATATGAACATTTCTCTAAGGCACATGAGAATATCCATGTATTACTGAATAATTAAAACATTGAAAGGTAAAATAATCTCATGTGTAGGACAATGAAGAAATGCCACAGCCTTTCTTTTAATTTTACTTCTGGCTTTCGGAGCTCTGCTTTGTGCTCACATGATACAATCTACTTGAAGTATTATTTTCTGCAGAAGCTATTCAATTAGATAAGAAATGACAGGTGGGCTCAAGTCTGAAAACTGAAGGGAACAAGAGAAAGCAAAGGCTCAGTTGGTAAGGCAGTGACGGAAGTGGAAGAAGCAAAGGAGAAAGGCCAGACTGATGAGACCTGGGTGCTGCCATCCTCTGTAAGAATGACCTCTGGATGGTCACTAAAGCCCCTTCAATCTTTTCCTCATCTATACAAGGGGGGAATATACCATATCTTTCTTAGAATTTTGTTAAGATTAATTAAACTTAAGTAAAACTATATCCCTCCCTCCCTTCTCTATTTCTACCTACCTGCCAACCTAACTACTTACATATCTCTCTACTTTTCAAACTCTTCCCTTTTCTATTTGGCTTTGTGTCTATCTGATTATACGCTTAGCTATCTCACTATCAGTTCACTTCAGTTCAGTTCAGTTGCTCAGTCGTGTCTGACTCTTTGCGACCCCATGAATCGCAGCACGCCAGGCCTCCCTGTCCATCACCAACTCCCAGAGTTCACTCAGACTCACGTCCATCAAGTCAGTGATGCCATCCAGCCATCTCATCCTCTGTCATCCCCTTGTCCTCCTGCCCCCAATCCCTCCCAGCATCAGAGTCTTTTCCAATGAGTCAACTCTTCCATGAGGTGGCCAAAGTACTAGAGTTTCAGCTTTAGCATCATTCCCTCCAAAGAAATCCCAGGGCTGATCTCCTTCAGAATGGACTGGTTGGATGTCCTTGCAGTCCAAGGGACTCTCAAGAGTCTTCTCCAACACCACAGTTCAAAAGCATCAATTCTTCGGTGCTCAGCCTTCTTCACAGTCCAACTCTCACATCCATACGTGACCACTGGAAAAACCATAGTCTTGACTAGACGGACCTTAGTTGGCAAAGTAATGTCTCTGCTTTTGAATATGCTATCTAGGTTGGTCATAACTTTCTTTCCAAGGAGTAAGCATCTTTTAATTTCATGGCTGCAGTCACCATCTGCAGTGATTTTGGAGCCCAGAAAAATAAAGTCTGACACCGTTTCCACTGTTTCCCCATCTATTTCCCATGAAGTGATGGGACCATATGCCATGATCTTCGTTTTCTGAATGTTGAGCTTGAAGCCAACTTTTTCACTCTCCACTTTCACCTTCATCAAGAGGCTTTTGAGTTCCTCTTCACTTTCTGCCATAAGGGTGGTGTCATCTGCATATCTGAGATTATTGATATTTCTCCCGGCAATCTTGCTTCCAGCTTGTGCTTCTTCCAGCCCAGCGTTTCTCATGATGTACTCTGCATAGAAGTTAAATAAGCAGGGTGACAATATACAGCCTTGATGTACTCCTTTTCCTATTTGGAACCAGGCTGTTGTTCCATGTCCAGTTCTAACTGTTGCTTCCTGACCTGCATACACGTTTCTCAAGAGGCAGGTCAGGTGGTCTGGTATTCCCATCTCTTGAAGAATTTTCCACAGTTTATTGTGATCCACACAGTCAAAGGCTTTGGCATAGTCAATAAAGCAGAAATAGATGTTTTTCTGGAACTCTCTTGCTTTTTCCATGATCCAGCAGATGTTGGCAATTTGATCTCTGGTTCCTCTGCCTTTTCTAAAACCAGCTTGAACATCAGGAAGTTCACGGTTCACATATTGCTGAAGCTTGGCTTGGAGAATTTTGAGCATTACTTTACTAGCATGTGAGATGAGAGCAATTGTGCAGTAGTTTGAGCATTCTTTGGCATTGCCTTTCTTTGGGATTGGAATAAAAACTGACCTTTTCCAGTCCTGTGGCCACTGCTGAGTTTTCCACATTGGTATATTGAGTGCAGCACTTTCACAGCATCATCTTTCAGGATTTGAAAGAGCTCAACTGGAATTCCATAACCTCCACTAGCTTAGTTCATAGTGATGCTTTCTAAGGCCCACTTGACTTCACATTCCAGAATGTCTGGCTCTAGGTCAGTGATCACACCATCGTGATTATCTGGGTCATGAAGATCTTTTTTGTACAGTTCTTCTGTGTATTCTTGCCATCTCTTCTTAATATCTTCTGCTTCTGTTAGGTCCATACCATTTCTGTCCTTTATCGAGTCCATCTTTGCATGAAATGTTCCTTTGGTATCTCTGATTTTCTTGACGAGATCCCTAGTCTTTCCCATTCTGTTGTTTTCCTCTATTTCTTTGCATTGATCGCTGAAGAAGGCTTTCTTATCTCTTCTTGCTATTCTTTGGAACTCTGCATTCAGATGTTTATATCTTTCCTTTTCTCCTTTGCTTTTCACTTCTCTTCTTTTCACAGCTATTTGTAAGGCCTCCCCAGACAGCCATTTTGCTTTAATGCATTTCTTGTCCATGGGGATGGTCTTGATCCCTGTCTCCTGTACAATGTCATGAACCTCATTCCATAGTTCATCAGGCACTCTATCTATCAGATCTAGGCCCTTAAATCTATTTCTCACTTCCACTGTATAATCATAAGGGATTTGATTTAGGTCATACCTGAATGGTCTAGTGGTTTTCCCTACTTTCTTCAATTTAAGTCTGAATTTGGCAATAAGGAGTTCATGGTCTGAGCCACAGTCAGCTCCTGGTCTTGTTTTTGCTGACTGTATAGAGCTTCTCCATCTTTGGCTGCAAAGAATATAATCAATCTGATTTTGGTGTTGACCATAGGCATGGAGGAGAGAATTAATGGGGCTGAGGAAGTGATCTTTCATTTGCAGAAGAACTAAGAATTTTGCAAGTAAAGAGGTAGAGAGCTGATCTCCACGTGAATATGAGGGGTGGGTGGAAAGTAAGAACAGAGCCAAACAGGTGAAGCAGGATGTGTATAGACCTGAAGATCAACAAAGCAAGGACATATTCCTGAAACAAAATTGTAGGGAGCTCACAAAAATCAGACAAAAGAGACCAACCATGACCTAAATAAATGAAGAGACGTACCACTAGCATGGATTGCAAGATACAGTGCAGTTAAGCAGTCAATTACCCTCAAATAATCTACAAATTAAATACAATCCCATTCGACATCTAAGCAGGATTCTTTGTAGACATGGACAAGCGGATTCTAAAACTTACATGGAAAGATGAAGGAATCAGATTTTTGAAACAATTTTAAAAAAAGAAAAACAGCTGGAGGATTCATGCTGCTTAAAAATGCATTATAAACCTACTGTGGACAAGACAGTGTGGTATTTGGGAGAGGATAGATACAGGGATCAATGGAACAGAAAATAGACAGCTGAGATTTTGACAAAGGTACCGAGGCAATTGATGGGAAAAGGACAGACTTTTCAAACAGCGAGCCTAGAACCAATTGACAGTCATATGCAAAAGCAAAGAGACAAAAACATCTGAATCTAGACCTCATACCACATATAAAAATGAACTCTACTTGGATTACAGACCATGTGTGCATGTGTATTGAGGTGTTCACGTGTGACTTTGTGCACATGTGTAGGAGTCTATGTGTGTGAGCTTCTGTGTGTCAGTGCATGGGTATGTGTACTTGTGTTTATGTTGGATGTGGATGCATATATATGCATGTATGCATAAGCACGTATGCATCCTTGCATAACTGTGTGTCTGTGTGCATGTTAAAGAGGTCGGGAAAGCTATCTAGGGGATATTTAGACAGAAGTTCCAGTGAGCTAGATATTTACACTTGGAAGTTTCCAGCAGACTTATAAGAAGTGAAACAAAGGGAGTAGATGTGATAGGTCTTTTCCATTAAAAAATAATTAAATTTCACAAGCAAAGGAGAATTTCAGCTTTTATGCTAGAACAGGCTATTATAAAATTCAGTTTTATCTAAGTATCTATCTCTCCAAACAGAAGAAGCCAGTTTACCTAAATGAAGGAACAAACAATTAAAAAAGAAAAAGACATCTACAGACTGCATCATCCTGGATGGCTCTGTATATTTTATAATAGCTGACAGTGAGATAGGTAGATTTTAAGAACCCAATCAGTTTCCTATACTTACCTGACAACTTTATGACCTGAATGTGTTAATCTACTAATTGCATTCTTTGGATATCTGAGTCTCAAGCTTTAATCACTAGGAACACTTTTACTGAAATACAAATGCACACAGGCCTGCAAATAAACTGGGACAATCAATTTCGTCCCTGGCTCTCACTGCTTCCCTTTGAAATGAGGATAGTAGCTCCTGTTTTACACGGTTCTGGAGGTGATTACACAATACAGTGCCTTGCCCACAGTGGGTACCAAAAATAGGTTATATACGATTATTACTGTTGTAATTATCTATTCATTTAGTTGCAAATATATTCTTAAACTAATACCTTTAGACACCTAATAAGACCCTCTGGAGTACCATTCTTTCAGAAGATTTGCTTTTATGTAATATCAAAAGAACTTATCTTATACAGGCCTTCCCTGGTGGCAGTAGAGGATCTGCCTGCCAATGTAGGAGACATGGATTCAAACCCTGGGTTGGGAAGAGCCCATGGAGAATGAAAAGTGGCAACCCACTCTAGTATTCTTCCCTGAGAGATCCCATGGACAGAAGGAGCCTAGCAGGCTACAGTCCACTGGGTTGCAAAAGAGTCAGTCAAGACTTATTAACTAAACAACAATATATATACTTTTTCAGATTTTTCTCCCTTATAGGTTGTGATAAAATACTGAGTATTGCTCTCTCTGCTATATAGCAGTCCTTGTTGTTTATCTATTTTATATGTGTGTGTGTGTGTGTGTGTGTGTGTGTTAGTCACTCAGTCATGTCCGACTCTTTGCAACTCCATGGACTGTAGCCCGCCAAGCTCCTCTGTCCATGGAATTCTCCAGGCAAGAATACTGGAGTGGGTTGCGGTTTCCTCCTCCAGGGGATTTTCCCCACCCAGGGATCGAACCCAGGTCTCCTGCATTGCAGGCAGATTCTTTACTGCTGAAACACCTGGGAAGCCCTCTATTTTATATATATGTTGATAACTGTGTGTATATGTTAATTCCAAACTCCTAACTTATCCCCCACCCCCTTTCCCCTTTGGTAACCGTACGTTTGTTTCTGTGTCTGTGGTTCTATTTCTGTTTTGTAAATAAAAAATATTAATAATTTTTAAAAGGTTGGTTCACAAAAGGTGATGCACACAAAGTTAAAGTTTATGGGATCAGCTGTCTGAGTTAAGAAAGAAATGACACTTGTAAGCAGAATATATAAGTACAACTCCCCTGAGGAAAGAATGGTGAAGCCAATACCACTCAAACACTTAAGTGCTGGCTCAAGATCAAGTAAGAAGCTTTGCAGCTTTGGAGAGCAGCAAGTTTGAGGTAGTTGATTTCAACCTTTTTTTTTTTGCTCAGAGTCCCCTGGGGAACCACTGACTCCTTGGGCAGCTGGGGAGTCAGGGCCACCCAGCTAGAAAGTGGGAGTGAGCACTTGACCCCGAGACCCCAGAACCTCAGAGCCCAAGAGGTGATGTTTCACATAGATGGAAGCACAGCCTGTCTGCCCAGCATCCCACCCCGCTGCCCCAGAGTTTGGCACCAACGGGCAGAACCAGGTCCCCCAGGGGGACCTCAGGCCCCTGGCTCTGATACCTTCCTCATGACCTGGATGTGTCACCTAGTCTGGGGCGGCATGGGCCCATTCTTCCTGGGGAAGTGTGGGTGTGTGTGACACAGACAAATACAGCGCCCTGATCACACCCACCCCAGAAAAACGTGAGCTCCTGGGACCCAGGGAAGCAGCCGCAGGAGAAGACGGAAGCCCTTCCTGTCAGGCACAAGGAAGCAGGAAAAGGGAGCAGAAGAGAGAGACTCAGGGTCCTGGCCCAGGGTTGCCGGGGAGGCCCCCTGCAAGGCCCAGGGCCTGCCAACCTCAGGGACGGGGCTTCTCCAAGGGGGGCTTCTCCGAGCCTTCAAGATGCCTCAAGGCCATCCTTAAGCATGCTGGTTTGGAGCACGCCTCTCAAAACTAGGTAACTCAGGTTTTCAAGGGAGCAGAAATTCCTCATGGTGCATACTAGGAAATGAAAAAAAAAAAAAAAAAAAGGTCGCCCTGATATTTCTAACCAAGTGTTCAAATGAAACTCAAGTAATCAACAAAGATTTCCAGTATAGCACAGGGAACTATATTCAATATCTTGTAATAACCTATAATGAAAGGGAATGTAAAAAAAAATATATGTATAAATGGATCATTGTGCTGTACACCCGAAACTAACACAGTATTGTAAATAAATCAATATATACCAACAAACAAACAAACAAACCCAAGTGCTCTCTTCTGTGTCTCTGCAGAAGCAGAGATCCAATTTTCAACTTTGCTCCACCCATCCCATCAAGTTGATGTCAGACCTACAACCTAGTTCTTTCCCCAGGGAACTCATCCCAAAGGGACACAGAGACAGGCAGAGGGTCCCCAGCTCATAAACTGCTAAGAAGGAGGAAACCGGAAGGAGGAGGTGGGAAACTTCAGGGGAGCTTTGGGTTGGGGATGCCAGCCGGGCTGGCTATCGCCCCAGAAAGCAGGAGAACAGGGGACACCACAGAGCCATCCTGCAAGCTCTGTCTGACAAGCAGGAAGCACACTGGCTGCAGCCACAGGCATCCTTTATCACACCAGCCCTCATCTGCTTTTAAGAATCGCAGGGAAGTTTGCCAAGGGGGAGGCTGGAGTTAGCACATGCAAGCTGTTATAAACAACAAGATCCTACTTTATAGCACAGAAAAATCTATTCAATATCTTGTGATACACTGTAATGGAACAGAATATAAAAAAGAATGCATATACATGTACAACTGAGTCACTTTGCTGTACAGCAGTAATTAACACAACATTGTAAATCAAGTATACTTCAATAGAAAAAAAGAAAGCGCTGTGGGGAAGAAAATGAGACAAGTAAAATGTACAGAGGAAGCGTTTTGAAGATAATCTAGTAGCTAGAAGTACTCTCCAGAAGCAATCTAATCCATGTCCACATCTAGCTTGTAAATCACATGAATATTCACAAGCTATTTCCCTGGTAAAATTTCTAAAACATTCTTAAGGAAGATTCCACAGCCAGAAAATAAAACCATAGGGACTGAATAAAACCACAGTGAATAAATCGAAACAGAAAGAAATCTAATAACCTTCAGACAGGAAGTCCAATTAGTTATCTGTGACTGAAAGGCAGACAGCAGGCCAGGGAGGTCCAGGCCTGCAGCAGGGAGGAAGGGAGTGTGAAGGCGAGAGTGAGGAGTAACCAGAGCAGGGGGTGGAGTCACCTCACGGGGACACTGTGCGCTGGTGGATGCTTCCTGCCATGAGTTTGCTTCTCTACGCAACCTTCTGAGTGTAGGGACCTACGATTATGAGCACTCAGACTAGGGCTCTGCCCTGTCATTAATGTTCATCAGCCTTTTGGCCAAAGGTCTGAATCAGCTTTCACGGGTTACAAACGAACTCGGGGTTGGAGCAGCACTCACTGGGCACTCAACCATCCTTCCTGCCTCTGTAATCATACCCAGTGAGTGCCAACCAGGGCTCCAGCCCCACTGGACACCTCTCGCAGGACTTACTCCTGTCGCCAGTGTTAAACACTAGGGCATTGAGGGTTGTGAAGTGAAGCATTTGCCCAGGTCATCTGGTCAGCATGTGACAGAGACAGGGGCAAAACTATACAGTCTGATTTCAGAGTCCTTCTCTTGACTACCCAGATACTCCCTTGTGTGATCTCACAGATGTGGAAAAAGTAAAAAAGGGAGGACTATGTTACAGGGAAGGAAGTCTGACGCGCAGATTGAATGATTGGTGAAAAATCATAATACGACCAGCAATGGGTGCTAAAATCATTAGTGAAAATTATCTGGGAAAGAGAATATTCCTATGATCTCAAACCTCACCCCACAGATTACTTACTAATTAGAAGAAATAAATAAGGTAACATCATAAAGGAGAGCTCTGGCAGAAATCACCTTGGCCGGCTGAACTTGTCACTACCCATACTAGGTCATGATGATGTAAATGCGAGGCAAATACACGAGATGTCTACCTGCAGCTAAGGATGAAGGAACAGTCAGACAACTCCTGTGAGATACTCTACAAAACGAAAGGCTTAGATCCTTTTTTTTTTTTTTTTTTTTTTTTGCTTAGATTCTTTACAAATATGTGAACATTGCAAAAGACAAAAACAAAAACAGGGTTGTACCTAGGACAGCAAGATTAAACCAAAAGTCAATCCTAAAGGAAATCAACCATGAATATTCACTGGGGGGGTGCTGATGCTGAAGCTAAAGTTCCAATACTTTGGGCACCTGATGTGAAGAGCCTACTCAATGGAAAAGACTCAAGATGTTTGGAAAGACTGAAGGCAGGAGAAGCGGGCGACAGAGGATGAGATGGTTGGATGGCATCACCGACAATAGGTATGAGTTTGAGCCAACTTCGAGAGATGGTGAAGGACAGGGAAGCCTGGCGTGTTGCAGTCCATGGGGTCGCAAAGAGTTGTTCCATTAGTGACGAACAACAAAGAGATATAACTAGATTCAGTGAATGATATTTAATTGAATACTAAATAAGGGAAGACAGTTATAAAGGATATTTGGGGGGCAAGCAGGGGTATTTGAATTGGAACTATATATCGGAAAACATTGCTTTATCAGTGTTGAATTCCACAGTGATTATGGTATTATAGGACAGTTTTGAAGAAGACAGCCTATGAATTTAAGAGATATATGCAAAGTATGTTATGATGTCTGCAACTTATGTACAAATGATTCAGAGAAAAAACTGAACACGCATCCATAACACGCACATATCCATATTTACAATCTCTCCATGTGTGTTATGTATCTGAGTGTGTACTTGGGTGAACATTAGTAAATCTGAGTGAAGAACACAGCTGTTCACTGCCCTCTTTTTCCATTTTCCTAAGAGTTTGGAGTTTATCAAAAGGAAAAGGAGGCAAAAAAGTAAATGAAGATATTTGTTTGAAGAGTCATAAGGTAAAAGAATTGCTACTCTCTGATTATCAACTAGATAAAAATTCTATTTCTGGACAAGCACTAAGAAGAACATTAAAAATAAAAGCAATTAATATGGTAATATGAGACTTTAGTCTTTTGCTTAAGTTATCCTTCTAATATTTTAAAAATCAATCATGATAACTACAGATGGCAACAGAGTGGCTTAATAAATTCTGCACTAGTATAAATCAAATTACCTCCTGGCTATTCACTACAGCCATGTTCTTTAGAAGGGTGATGTTTACGATTCTAAACACAAATCTTAATGCAACATGAAATCCATTTCATAATTTCCTCTCAATGGACTTCAGCAGATAAATTAATGCACTCTTGCCCCCTGGCTTTAAACCTGATTTTCAGGTCATCTGTTCCCAGGACCACAACAAGCTCTCCTGTTGGAAATGTTGGTTGCACTTGCCCCACCCCAGCACAGTGACGACAGACTCCATGAACATGGAACTCACTTTTCAGACACTGCAGTTCACTGGAGGTGGGTGGCAGTCAGGCACCCGGGGCAACGCGGCACTGCCTCTGCTGGAAATGGGCCATTGTTGCCCCAGTGGATGGCGTGAGACCACAGCCCCTGAGAACTCTGGAAAAGACAATAATGAAAGAAAACATTTACATTTCATTACAAGTAAGAATTTAAAACTTTTTTATATTTCAAATTTTAAAATGATTCAAAATATTTGGTATGGTATGAACTTGAAATGGTCTTTAAAGATTGTTTAAATAAGCTTTATTGACAAATAGGTTACATATAATAAAATACATGCATTTTAAGTATATGAAAGCGTGAAAGTGAAAGTCACTCAGTCGTGTCTGACTCTTTGTGACTGTTAAGTCCATGGAATTCTCTAGGCCAGAATACTGGAGTGAGTAGCCCTTTCCTTCTCTAGGAGATCTTTCCAACCCAGGGATAGAACCTAGGTCTCCTGCACTGCAGGCGGATTTACCAGCAGAGCCACAAGGGGGTCTCCTGCATTACAGGTGGACCAACTGAGCTATCTTTTCCAAATGAGCTATCAAGGAAGCCCTTTAAGGAAATAGATTTTGACAAAATGTATACACCTGTGTAACCACCACTGTAATCAAGATACTGAGTTTGACCTTGAAATGGTCTTGACAGTGAACTCCATGCCCCTGCATCTCCCTCCCTCACACATCATCCCACCTTTTAATTTTTAAATAAATGAAGGCATTGAGAGTTAGGTCAGGATAAAAGGAAAAGTCTTCTAAGTGAGTGTCAACTCAAGGAAGTGACTGTGAGGTCAGAGTCATAAGAAGTCCACGGGCTATGCTGATGCTCCAGGATAGGTGCACAGAGAGGCTCACAGACAGAAGCTCAACTTCTGACATCCCATGAGAACCTCAGGTGGCACAGACCACAGGGAATCACAAAGTTAGAAAGCTGTTCATCATCATCCTTGCCAGGGATATGGTGTGGTCCTCAGGAAATTCAAGAGGTCAGGCTGATGACCACTCCTTGTTCCTGGTGGGGTGCACCAGGCCAGGGGGAAAGAGTGTCACCAACAGGATCTTGAGTCAGGAGGGTTCCTGTGGACCACACCTTAGTCCAGGTGAGTGCAGGGTGCACCCCAGCAGTGGGGGGGTGGGGTGGGCAAATATCATGAGTAGCATGTTGACTCCTGAAATCTACTTGCTTATCTCTGATGTGGGCTTTTCTTGCAGGCATCAGACCCCCAGGATGCTCATAAGCTAGGAGGGCCATGACTGCACAGGTGAGGGGAAGGAGCTGGGTCACACCCTACACATAGTACCAGGACCCCGCTCTCCTCCATGTTAACACACAGGTTCTGGGTGAAGTCTGAGGACCTCTCCTGCATCCAGAGACTGCCTCTCAGGGGGTACACCCACAGCCTGGGGATGGCCAGTCCAGTCCCTGTAGATCCTGAGCACCCTGGGGCTCCAGAACCCAGGCTGATTTCCCCTTTGATCTCTTATATCCACATGGGTAAATCACATATCCTCATAAACCTAACTGAATTTTTAAATAGACATTCAGTTCAGTTCAGTTCAGGCACTCAGTCATGTCCAACTCCTTGTGACCCCATGAATCGCAGCAGGCCAGGTCTCCCTGTCCATCACCAATTCCTGGAGTTCACTCAGACTCATGTCCATCGAGTCAGTGATGCCATCCAGCCATCTCATCCTCTGGCGTCCCCTTCTCCTCCTGCCCCCAATCCCTCCCAACATCAGAGTCTTCCAATGAGTCAACTCTTCGCATGAGGTGGCCAAAGTACTGGAGTTTCAGCTTTAGCATCATTCCCTCCAAAGAAATCCCAGGGCTGATTTCCTTCAGAATGGACTGGTTGGATCTCCTTGCAGTCCAAGGGACTTTCAAGAGTCTTCTCCAACACCACAGTTCAAAAGCATCAATTCTTCAGTGCTCAGCCTTCTTCACAGTTCAACTTTCACATCCATACATGACCACAGGAAAAACCATAGTCTTGACTAGACGGACCTTTGTTGGCAAAGTAATGTCTCTGCTTTTGAATATGCTATCTAGGTTGGTCATAACTTTCTTTCCAAGGAGTAAGCGTCTTTTAATTTCATGGCTGCAGTCACCATCTGCAGTGATTTTGGAGCCCAGAAAAATAAAGTCTGACACTGTTTCCACTGTTTCCCCATCTATTTCCCATGAAGTGATGGGACCATATGCCATGATCTTTGTTTTCTGAATGTTGAGCTTTAAGCCAACTTTTTCACTCTCTTCTTTCACTTTTATCAAGAGGCTTTTGAGTTCCTCTTCACTTTCTGCCATAAGGGTGGTGTCATCTGCATATCTGAGGTTATTGATATTTCTCCTGGCAATCTTGATTCCAGCTTGTGCTTCTTCCAGTCCAGTGTTTCTCATGGTGTACTCTGCATAGAAGTTAAATAAGCAGGGTGACAATATATAGCCTTGACGTACTCCTTTTCCTATTTGGAACCAGGCTGTTGTTCCATGTCCAGTTCTAACTGTTGCTTCCTGACCTGCATACAATTACTCAAGAGGCAGGTCAGGTGGTCTGGTATTCCCATCTCTTGAAGAATTTTCCACAGTTGATTGTGATCCACACAGTCAGAGGCTTTGGCATAGTCAATAAAGCAGAAATAGATGTTTTTCTGGAACTCTCTTGCTTTCTCCATGATCCAGTGGATGTTGGCAATTTGATCTCTGGTTCCTCTGCCTTTTCTAAAACCAGCTTGAACATCAGGAAGTTCACGGTTCACATATTGCTGAAGCCTGGCTTGGAGAATTTTGAGCATTACTTTACTAGCATGTGAGATGAGAGCAATTGTGCGGTAGTTTGAGCATTCCTTGGCATTGCCTTTCTTTGGGATTGGAATGAAAACTGCCCTTTTCCAGTCCTGTCGCCACTGCTGAGTTTTCCAAATTTGCTGGCATATTGAGTGCAGCACTTTCACAGCATCATCTTTCAGGATTTGAAAGAGCTCAACTGGAATTCCATCACCTCTACTAGCTTAGTTTGTAGTGATGCTTTCTAAGGCCCACTTGACTTCACGTTCCAGAATGTCTGGCTCTAGGTCAATGATCACATCATCGTGATTATCTGGGTCATGAAGATCTTTTTTGTACAGTTCTTCTGTGTATTCTTGCCACCTGTTCTTAATATCTTCTGCTTCTGTTAGGTTCATACCATTTCTGTCCTTTATCGAGCCCATCTTTGCATGAAATGTTCCCTTGGTATCTCTAATTTTCTTGAAGAGATTGGAAGACACTAAAACTAAATGCAAAAGAATGAGAATCCATAGCCAAATCAATTTTGATAAGAGCAAAGTTCTCACACTATTGGGAAAACTTGGATATCCACATACAAAAAAATGAAGCCGGGCCCTTACCTTATACCATACCTTAAAGCATTAGTCGCTTAGTCATGTCTGACTCTTGGCAACCTCACAGACTGTAGAGCACCAAGCTACTCTGTCCATGGAATTCTCCCGGCAAGAATACTGGAGTGGGTTGCCATGCCCTTCTCCAGATATCTCAAACTTACTTCAAAATGGATCAAAAACCTGTATTTAAGGGCTAAAAGTACACTTTTAGAGGAAAATCTTCATGATCTTGGATTTGGCAGTGATAACTTGGATATGTTACAAATAGCACAAGCAACAAAAAAATTAAACTTCATTAAAAACTTCTGCACATCAAATGACACAGAATGAAAAGGCAACCTATGGGATGGGAGAAAATATTTGCTAACCATATAGCTGATAAGTGATTGATTAACATCCAGAATATATAAAGAACGCCTACAACTCAAGAGAAAACCCAAAGAACTCAGTTTAAAAATAAAGAACGTTAATACCCATTTGTTCAAATAAGATATACAAATGGCCAATAATCACATGAAAAGGTACTTGATATCAGTAATCAGTAGAAAAATGCAAACCAAAACCACAGTGAGATACCATTTCATAGCCATTAGGAGGGAAAACAAACAAACAAACAAGAAAATTAGAACCCTTTTGCATTGCTGGTGGGAATGTAAAATGGTACAGCTTCTATAGAAAACTTCTATATAAAACTCTGTAATCAAGATGAGGAACCACAAAAAATTAAACAAAGAATTACCATATGATACAGCAATTCTACTTCTGGGTAGAGCTGAGATTTGAACAGACATTTGTACAGTCTTGTTGATCAGAATTATTCACAATAGCCAAAAGGTGGAAGTAACTCAAGTTCCCATCAATGAATGAACAGATTAAAAAAATAAGGTCTAGCCATACAATGAAGTATGATTCAGTCTTAAAAAAGGAATGAAGTTAATTTAAGTGATATCATATGATATTTACCTTTCTCTGTCGGACAATCTCTAGGTCCATTCATGTTGCTGCAAATGGCATTGCTTCATTTCTTATATGGGTGAGTAATCCTCCATTGTATACATGAACCACATTTCCTTTATCCATTCCTCTGTTAATAGACATTTAGTTTGCTTCCACGCCCTGGCTATTGTAAATAGTGCTGCACTGAACACTGGGGTGTGTGTATCTTTTTGAATTGTGTTTTTCTCTGAATATATGCCCAAGACTGGGATTTGCTGGATCATATGGTAGCTCTATTTTTAGTTTTTTTTTTAATTTTATTTTTAATTGGATGATAATTGCTTATAATATTGTGATGGCTTCTGCCTACGTCATCATGAATCAGTCATAGATATACATATGTCCCCTTCCTCTGGAACCTCCTTCCCCATCCCACCCCTCTAGGTTGTCACAGAGGCTTTGGGTTCCCTGAATCATACAGCAAATTCCCACTGGCCATCTATTTTACATATGGTAATATATATGTTTCAATGCTACTCTCTCAAATCATCCCACTCTCTCCTTCCCACACTGTGTCCAAAAGTCTGTCCTTTATGTCTCCATCTCTTTTGCTGCCCTGCAAATAGGATTATCAGTACCATCTTTCTAGATTCCATATATATATATACGTTAATATATTAATACAATATTTGTCTTTCTGACTTACATCACTCTGTATAATAGGCTCTAGGTTCATCCACCTCATTAGAATTGACTCAAATATGTTTCCTTTTTATAGCTGAATAATATTCTATCATGCATATGTACCAAAACTTCTTTATCCATTCATCTGTCAATAGACATCTACGTTGCTTTTATGTCCTGGCTTTTGTAGACAGTGCTGCAATGAACATTGGGGTACATGTGTCTTTTTCAATTATGGTTTCCTCTGGATATATGCCCAGTAGTGGGATTTCTGGGTCATATGGTAGTTTTACGGGGCTTTCCAGGTAGCACTAGTGGTAAACAACCTGCCTGCCAATGCAGGAGACATAAGATATGTGAGTTCGATCTCTGGGTTGGGAAGATGTCCTGGAGGAGGGCATGGCAACTCACTCCATTATTCTTGCCTGGAGAATCCCATGGACTGAGGAGCCTGGTGGGCTACAGTCCATAGAGTCGCAAGGAGTCAGACATGATTGAAACAACTTAGCATGCACGCATGCATGGTAGTTTTATTCCTAGTTTTTAAAGGAACCTTTATACTATTCTCCACAACGGCTATACCAATTTACATTACCATCAACAGTGCAAGAGGGTTCCCTTTCCTCCACACCCTCTCCAGCATTTATACTGTTTGTAGATTTGTTGATGGCCATTCTAATTATCTACAATGAGATAATACCTCATTGTAGTTTTAATGTGGATTTCTCTAATAATTAGTGATGTTGAGCGTCTTTTCACATGCTTGTTAGTCATTTGTATGTCTTCTTTGGAGAAATGTCTACATCATCCAAGATGCAGAAAACAAACTAGGGGGGAAGGAAGGAGGGATAAATTGGAAGGTTGGGACTGAATGTATACACATTACTACAAATAAAATAGAAACTAATAAGGACCTACTGTATAGCACAGGGAGCTCTACACAGTGCTCTGAAATGGCCTATATGGGAAAAGAACCTAAAAGAGTGGATGTATGTATATGTATCACTGATTCACTTGCTGTACACCTGAAACTGATACAACATTGTAAATCAACTACACGCCAATTAAAATTTTTTTTAAAAAAAGGAAGGAAATTCTTACACTCATGACAACATGTATGAACCTTGAGGACATTATAAGTGAAATAAACTAGTAATTAAAGGACAGGCACTGTATGATTCCACTTACATGAAGTATCTAGAATAGTTGAATTCTTAGGGGCAGAAAGTAGAATGGAAGTTGTTAGGGGCTGGGAGATGAGGAATTGTGTTAGGATTTAATGAATAAAGAGTTATTACAATGAGGGGAAAAGTCCTAGGAAGGGATGGTGGTGATGGTTGAATAACAATGCAAATGTACCCAATACTACTGAGTGGACACGTACGGTACATTTATGTTATGCATGAAAGTGTTAGTCACTCAGTCGTTTCTGACTCTTTGCGACCCCACAGACTGTAACCTCCGTTCGTGGAATTCTCCGGGTAAGAACACTGGAGTGGGTAACCATTCCCTTCTCCAGAGGACCTTCCCGACTCAGCAATCAAACCCGGGTCTCCCACATGGCAGACAGATTCTTTACCATCTGAGCTACCAGGGAAAACCCCATGTTATGTATATTTTCCACCATAAAATATTTTCAAAATAAACCAACACACAAAAGAATGAGATCAAATTAAAGACTTTTCCATTGGGCACACAGCATTCAAAGAGAAATATGTTTTAAGACAGGAGGTGAAGGGAGTAGAATTTGGAACCTAGGACTATATGGAAAGACAAATTATCTTTCAAGAAAAAGATGATGTATGTTTACAGACATACAGAGGCTCAGAAGGTTCACTGCCCACAGACTCTTGAAAATATTTAGAGAGAAAATACTCAAATAAAAAGAAAAATAAATCCAATGGGAAAAGGTAAGACACAAGAAATAATTATTAGTTAAAAGAAACGATAATATAGTATTTATTTGGATTATTAATCAACTGATTGCTATTAAAACTAAAGGTTAAAAATAAAAGGGCAAAATGAGTTATCTTAGTCCAAGATTAAAAAAGGAAATCCTAAATTAATATTGTCAACAAAATAAGTTCACTGTGTAAACTTTATAAATTCACCACATTATAAAGAGGAAAATCAGATGACCATTTCAAAAGATATACACTGATATAATTCAACATCCATTCACGATAAAAGAATCTCTGTAGCAAAGTAGAAATAGACACTCTTTAACCTGATATAGGATATCTCCTAAAAGATGACAGGAAATATTACACTTCATGGTGAAATGTTGTATAATGTTGAATGCCCTTCCTTGAAGATCATGAATAAGATACAGTCACACAATCACCACTGTGCTCTGCTGTGCTGAGTCGCTCAGTCGTGTCCGACTCTTTGCGACCCCATGGACTGCAGCCCGCCAAGCTCCTCTGTCCATGGGGACTCTCCAGGCAGGGATACGGAGTGGATTGCCATGCTTTCCTCCAGGGGATCCTCCCAACCCAGGGATTGAGCCCAGGTCTCCCATATTGCAGGCGGATTCTTTACCATCTGAGTCACTAGCGAAGCCCAGTACTGGAGTGGGCAGCCTATCCCTTCTCTAGGGGATCTTTCTGACCCAGGAATCCAACTGGGATCTCCTGCATTACAGGTGGATTCTTTACCAGCTGAGCTAACAGGGAAGCACACTGTCACCACGGTAGGTCACCAATCTCCTGGAAGTCTTAGCCAGAGCACTAAGGACGCATAAATAAGTTAATTAAAGTGAAAGGTATGAGAAGGTTAAAAGAAAGGAGAAACCTGCATTATTTGTGGAAAATATGGCTTAATACATAGAACATAATCTTGCTGATAAATTATTAGAATAAAAGCTTTCAGATATAAAATGAATATACAAAATCAATTCTATGTGTATGAACCAGAAAGATTTAGAAAACCAAGTAAAAAATGCCATATACAATAGCATCAATATGAAATACACAGGAATGAGTCTAACAAAAAGTGTACAGAAACCTCATGGAGATAAAATAGGTCTGAATAAGTGGAGATATAGATGGGGAGACATTATACTCCTAAAGGTTCACACACATGCCCTGTAAGATAATTGCATTTAATATCTTAAAGGACATGTGTGTGTTGGGTGGAGGGGTGTGATGTGTACATGCGTACAACTGGCAAATTAATTCCAAAGTGTATTTAGAAGCCTAAAGTTCAATGCACATTGAAGATAAAGGATGAGGTGGAGAAAGGCCCTGTGGGGTAACCAGACTCATCACAAAATGACAGAAATGAAGACACTCTGTCATTATAGTACAGGGATAGACACGTAGGGAAGTGGCCCAGAATAGAAAACCTTAAAAAAGGATCACATATATATATATATATATGGACATTTGATACATGACAGATGATTTTCCAGAGCAGTTGGAAAAGAACAGACTTTGCACTATACAATGCTAACACAAGTGATCATGCAAATTGAAATAATGAAATTGGACCCCATCATACCAAGAATAAATTTCTAAATTAAGGCTAAACTATACAAATTCTAGAAGAGAATATGGGAAATTTCTTATGACTCTGAAGTAAGGAAGAATTTAAGACAAAACAAGAGCATAAATATGGCTAAAATAAAATATAAACTGCTTTGCATAAAAGTATTAAAACTGTTAAGAAAGTGAGTGGACAGACCACATGATGTGAGGAGATACTTACCAGGCATATCACTGATTAAGAAATGGTACTCAGACAATTTAAAGTACTCCTAAGATTTACTAAAACAAAACAAAACAAACAAAACCCAAACAAAAAAATAGGCCATTGAAATAAGCAGAAATTTTGTAGAAATTGTGCAGAAATGCAAGAACAAAAAAGTAATAGACATAGAGAAAATTCATGTCAGAAAGAAATTCTGACCATCTAATTTTTATGAAAATAAATGGAAAATAAGATCACAAAGAGAAAATATTTTATACCTGCCAGAGTGGCAAAACAATTTAAAGGAACAAAGCTATATATGGACAAGGATATAGAGAAAATTCTATAGAACCTTCTTTGGATGCTGGTCAATGGAAAATGCAGTGCAGCTGTTTGGGAACACTGCATGTCCTGACCTAGACGAAAGGCACCGGCATCCTGGGAACTCTCCCACATCCTTTGGGCCTCACACGTGTGCACCTGAGAGCACACTCAAGCTCATCAACTGCAGAATGGAATCCAAATTTCAGGCAAAGTGAGTGCATGATGGCTACAGACATCAACATGGCTGGATAGATAAACTACACTAAGGGAAAGAATCAAGCCACAGCAGAATGCACACAATCCACTTACATAAAGTGCAAACAGCAGGCCGATCCAGGCACTTTAGCTTGGGAATCTAAACGGTCCTGGACTTAGGATGGTTCTACAATACTTACATAACATGCATTCAGGAGAAACTGTACTTTAAAATTTTTTTTTAATTTTTATTTTATACTGAAGTACAGTTGATTAACAATGCTATGTTAGTTTCAGGTGTACAGCAGAATGATTCAGTCATGCATATATATGTATCTATTCTTTTCTAAATTGCTTTCCCATTTAGCTTATTATAGAGTGTTGAGCAGAGTTCCCTGTGCTATATAGGTCCTTATTGGTAATCTATTTTAAATATACCAGGGTGCACATATCAATCCCAAACTCCCAATCGGTCTCTCCCCCACCCCCTCGTCATCCCCCCCACCCCCAGCCCCCAGTAATCATAAATTTAGTAAGTTTTTTCTTTAAGTCTGTGAGTCTGTTTCTGCTTTGTAAACAAATGTTTATCTTTTTTCAAGATTCCTCATATAAGCAATATCATATTTGTATTTCTCTGTCTGACTTACTTCACCTAGTATTATAAATCTCCAGGTCTATTCATGTTGCTGCAAATGGCATTATTTTGTTCTTTTTTATGACTCAGTAATATTCGATTGTATATATGTGTCACATCTTCTTTATCCATTCTTCTGTCCACGGACACTTACGTAGTTTCCATGTTTCGGCTATTGTAAACCACACTGCAGTGAACACTGGGGTATATGGATCCTTTCGAACTGTGTTTTTATCGAGAACATGCACAGGAGCAGGACTGAAGGATGATATGGTAGCTCTTGAATCTGGATCTTTTCGGGGGCGAGTGATAAACCACACGACCTGTTCTGGAGATGCTGGGCAGTGGCGGTGAGCCACGCCACCATGCGGGTAAACCATCAATACACTGACAACCAGCCTGGACCCAGACATCCATTCTGTTTTTTGCTTCAAGTACAGTATTCAACAGATTACATGAGATAGTCAACATTTCATTATAAAACAGCCTTCGTGCTAGATGATTTTGCCCAACTATAGGCTAATATAAGTGTTTTGAGCAGGTTTGAAGGAAGCTGGGCTAAACTATGATGTTTGGTAGGTTTTATGTATTAAATGCATTTTGACTTGGGATATTTTCCATTTACAATGGCTTTATCAGGATGCCGAGGGAGACCTGTGTAAACATGGATGATTCAGGACAGTGGTGACCTCTGCGGGTGGGGGAGTGGGCGCATCCATGAATTCTGGAGTACAACCATGTTCCTCCTGTGTGACAGGTACACGGCTATGTAGTTTATTCTTTAAACCATTCACACAGTTTTCAAAGCACTTTTTTTTGGTCCACATGTTATTGCTTTAAAAAAAAGAAAAAAAAAAGAGAAATATGCAGAGTAAAATATCCTAAAAAGTCCTTATGAAAAAGTCTAATTACAAAGGTATAGAAATCATCCAGGAAACCTATAAAACTCCATGATAAAACAGGAGTTGAACACTGAATAAAGGGAGAATATTTCCTGGACAAGTAGACAATTAATTGTATATAACACTGTAATATTAATTCATCTGTAATTAATCTATTAAAACCAGTAAAATCTCAACAAATTTCCAGCAATCTTAAAAGGCCATTTCTAAGATTCCTAGAGAAGGAATGTCAAGGCCAGGTGAAAGAGGGCTAGTTGTACCAAATTTAAATTTTACTGACTTGCTTTGGGATGTGAACCTTTTAGTGTACACCACAACTGGTCTGGACAAACAACCAATTTGTTTCTCAATACATTTGGCCCCAAGAACGAAGGGGAAATGACCAGGTACTAAACTGAGTTATAGATGCAGACCCGCTAGTGGACAGTCTGGGCACAGCTCCAGGAGCCCCAGCCACTGGGTCCTGGAGCCCACAGGAGCCCATGCCAGACGTGGAGGCGGGAGGGCAGGGACCCACAGAAGCGGGACTACATGGGGCTGATGAATTCTGCTCTCAAGCCAAGGAGACCAGAGAGAGGTGACTTCGCCTGTGGTGTTGGGGGAGGTAAAAAGTCTCCCACAGTAATATTTCAGAATCAGGGATTCAAACTATTATATATGGAATGGATAAGCAACAAGGTCCTACTTATAGCACCGGGAACTATATTCAATATCCTGTGATAAACTGTAATGGAAAAGATATATATATATATATATATATATATATATATATATATATATAACTGAATCACTCCGCTATACAGTAGAACATAATGTAATACAACATTGTAAATCAACTATACTTCAATAAAAGAAATTAAAAATATTTTCAGGATCAGGGGATGTTTCTCTCCCAGATTCGTCACCCACTTCATGCTAGTGGATGCCACAGAAACTCTAGCAAAGGTGATAATGATCATGATTTTTCACTGCAGCTCCTATTTACTGAGCAAGTACTATACACAATGTAATAGGCTGAATGTGTCACAGGATTTCCTTTAATCCCACAAAAACACTGAAAGGGAGGTCTCCCACCCCAGCTCAAATGTCTGTTCTTCATGAAACTTCTCTGAGCCTCCCAACATCTCCCGTGCAGGCTCCTAGCCTGTGCTCCTGGGATGCCTAGCTCACTTGTTAAAATACAGGGTGTCCTCCACACATAACCTTCACACATTGGCTTTATTTCTTAGTCTTTTAAGAGTTTTAAAAGAAAAGTGAATTTCTATGAAATGGGCTTTAAACCACTCAGATCTTTTGTCACGCAGGAAGGCACAGACAAAGTATGGAGACCTCGGTCCTCCTGGGATACAGTTTGATTTCCAGTTATCAAAGGGAATCAACACTTGCAGCATGTCCTGGCTGAACTTTCAAGACATTTAAATTCAGGATATGTCTGTAACAACTTCTGGAAATAAAAGGGAGATTCTCTTTTTGTACCGGAAGATACTGCAAGCACAAAATATGTCTGCAATAAATTATGTAAAGTTTTGGGAGGCTGAAGTGCTTTTCAAAATCCAAGTTCCTCTAGAGGGAAATGCAAGAAAATTGCAGTGATTTAAAAACATGTTTAGATCAAGAATACAGTGAGGGGAGAGAAAGGTTATCAGCCAAAAGGAAGGATGGTGAAGCTTTGCGTGCACTTTAGTTCTGGAAGACATGTTTCTAAAATCAAATAGCCATTTTAGACCCATATTGCTGTCTTGAAAGGCAGGATGTGGCTGGCTTGGACATGGTGATGGTGACACCCTGGAAAGCCATTTCGACTCCATTTCATCTATACCATGGGTGGCTGGTCCAAGGGTCCTGGTGGAGACTGATGGGGAGGGGGCCTCTGAAAATACTCTGGGGACAGAAGGGAGCTCATGGCTGTAAAGTGACATTATTCTAAAGTAAAATATATAGGCATAGAGAGGGGCTAAAGATGAAAGAAGGCCAGGCATGCTCCCAGGCCTAACTGCTGGCAACAAGCAGGTAAAAATGAGTTGTGGTCACCCAGCAGGGTAGCCAGGCTGGCAGGTGCCCAGAGGCTGCCTGAGAGACTCCGGGCGGTCCCAGGCAGGTCACCACTCACAGGAGCTCTCTCTGGCCTCCCCTGGGGTGGCTTCTTCCCTCAGACCACCCAGACCCTGCTGCTTCCCATCCTACTTAGGTTTTACTGTGTTTTTCCACTGGGTTCCCTTCCACCTATCCCAAGGTGTCTCTGCCCTTCACAAGCCAGGGTTCCTTCAAGTTCCTTATCCTGCAAGAAATCTTCGCAGATCTCTCAACCAGCAAACTTTCACTGAGCACCTACTTTGTCAGGAGTTGCAGGAGGTGGGGTGCAAGTAAAGCACATTGGTGTTTGCCCTGAAGACCCGCAGCCTTGAAACAGGAGAAGGGCTAGGAGCGCAGGGCCAGCAGGGCAGTTTGCTCCCTGCTGAGCCTCAGAGGCCGGAGAAGAGAGAGGAAATGCTGGGCTTGGAAATTCACCCTGAACAATTCCCAGAAGGGGCAGGGAAGTGGCATTTGTTGAGTGACTGCTCTGTGTACCTGGACCAGGTGTTCATGACTTCCTCAGGGAATTCTCATGACTGCAGCTGAGGAGAGTGCTGGGGTAGTGGGAGGACAGTGCCATGGAGAGGAATTCTCAGCAGGGCGAGGAATTCTTTGCAGACTGCAGCTACAAAGATGATGCCCTGCACGTGGAGACTGCAGAAGGATGCGGTGCATCTTTAGTGTCCAGTGTGTGGGGGGTGGGGAGGTAGGATGGGGGCTTCTCTGTAGCGGGGACAGTGCTGGGTGCTCTGAGACCACACACGGTGTTGAGACTGCAGGCAGCACACGAGTAGTGGCGCAGTCCTGGCAAGTCACATGCAGAGTTTGCCACCAACGTGGCATCACCAGGGAGGGAAGGGAGCCCTGGTCTGCTTCCCAGGGTCTGAAATCTCCATGCCCTTCTCTAAGGTAGAATCCAAACCTCAGTAAGTGGGGCCGTGTGCCTGCACCGTGGCTGCTGGCTCACCCACCCACACGTCACATGTCCTTGGTACCATCTGGGTGTGGGAGCCACATGCCTGCTGGGAGAGCTGGCCAGGCAGCTCCACGAGAGGCAGAGAACTCAAGAAGGGGCTAGCCAAGCGGCTCTGCAGGATGGTTCCAACAGAGCTGCTGGCCCAAGGAGTGTCCACCACCTGGAGGACACAGGATACGAGAGGATGATGGAGAGTCAGGGGCAGCAGCCTCTGTGGCCTGGAGGGCTGGATGTCCTAGTGGCTGGGCCAACTCAGAAAGCCTGGGCCCAGGCTGCAATCCTGAGAGTGAAAGCAGCAGAGAGGAGGAGGGAAATAAGCGGGGAAGAGGCAGTCTGTCTAGACTCTGGTGAGAGGCGCAGGGGAGGGGCTGGGATTCCATCACAGCTCAGGGGGGTCTGGGGGGACTGCTCACTCCTCTTCTGGACAGCTGTGATTTCTAAGATTGTACTGAGGTTTCCAGCCCTCCCTACCCTCTATGCCCTCTAGCCCCTGAACGTTTCCTCTTCCTGGGTCAGGGAGCAGGACCAGACATCTGGGCCAGGAGGAGGGGTCCCTTTCCCATCTCTTCTCCACTCCCAACTTCTGCTCAGATGGAGGGTGTATGAGCAGTGTACTAACTAGGCTCTATGCAAATTAAGAGTTGAGGACCTTGGTTGTAGGAGATTCCCAGCATGCAAGCCTCTTCTCTTCAGAGAGTTCAAAATCAACTCCTGCATCCATAGAGGCCGCTGGGTCTGACACCCCTCATTAGACTGTGGGTCAGTGATAAATGTACTTGTGAAAACACAAGCAATGTTCATAACACAGCACAACCCCACCGGATGTGCTGAGCTCAGGCTATGGGAGTATCTTCGACGAGGGGTGTGAAGTTGACTGGGGTCCAAGTGGCACTAGCTGGGCAGTGGACTAGGTCAGGTCAGGACAGGGTCAGGTGAACCTGGGAGCTGGGGGAGGCAGATGGTCCAGGCCTGAGTGGACAGGGTTGATCCTTGCCCCTGGAAGAGAAGGTCCACTCATGGGCAGGATGCCAACTCAAGGTGGGCAGGGCAACATCAAAGCATTGCCTGCCATCCATGTCAGCCATGGCAGTGAGGCAGGCAGCCCTAGGGAGCAGGAACAGGTGACTGAGGGGCCAAGCAGGGATCCCGACTCAGGGCCAGAGCCTGGCCACAGCCTTGACTTCTTGCTGCTCCAACTCAAGGTGGTTCTGGGGCTTGGAGCCTCCCTGGCCAAGCCAGCCCTCTTGGGGAAGAGCCTGCTGGACCAAGCTGTGCTACCACAGACCATATGCTCCATCCTTAGGTTTCACAATAATCATGTGCTTCTAGAGATAATACGGCCCCCTTAATGACCACGTCTCCTGAACCCAGAAGAGTTAAGGGTCATGCAGCAGTAAGTCACTTAGAATCAGAATGCAAGTCAAAGCTTTGACACTGTGCCACTTCTTCAGTTGCTCTGAGATGCTAATGATACTTTATTCTGCTTTTTGAAGGCCACGGCCAGCTCATCCCCATGTTTACTGGAGCCCCAGAGGCATTTTGCCTGCCTGAAAGTCCTTCTGTGATAACCAAGCCCACAGGCCTGTTACTGCTCCTCCAGAGAGGTCTTTGCTTTCTCTCCCAACAACAGCAGCCAAGCCTTCTTCTTTCTTAACCTTTTCATTCTCCACCAGGTATGTTTTTTATTTCAAAATGGTAGAAATTATACCATGACAATTATATTTCTTATTCAAGATGACAAGCCAAGAACTCTTAAGACATGATCTGGCCCACAGGATAGAAAAGCTCACTGCTATAATTAGTTGGGACCCATTTCTCCCATTCTATTTACTATAGTTTCAGAAATAGGTATAAAGTTATTGGTTAAGAGATGGCTCAGTTTTTAAAAATTATTTATTTAAATTTTTTAATTAAAAATTTTAAAACTTATTTTATTTTTATTGATCAGTTGATTTACAATATTTTATTAGTTTCAGGGGTACAACATAGTGATTCAATATTTTTATAGATTATACTCCATTTAAAGTTTTATAAGGTAATGGCTGTATTTCCCTTTGCAATACAATATATCCTTGTTGCTTATTTATTTTATACATATTAGTTTGTATATTTCAATCCCCTACCCTTATCTTGCCCCTCTCCTCCCCTTCCCCCTACTGCTAAACACTAGTTTGTTCTCTACATTTGTTTCTGTTTTGTTATGTTCACTTGTTGCTTCATTTTTATATTTCGTATTTCAGTGAGAACAAGAATATTGGTCTTTGTCTGACTCACTTCACTAAGTATAATACCCTTTAGGGTCATCCACATTGTTGCAAATGACAAAATTTCATTCTTTTTTATGGTTGAGTAATATTTCAGTGTGTGTGTGTGTGTGTGTGTGTGTGTGTGTATATACATCCTCCACATCTTTATCCATTCATCTGTTGATGGACATTTAGGTTGCTTCCATATTTTGGCTATTGTAAATGCTGCTAAGAAAGCTGGGGTGTGCATATGTTTTCAAATTACAGCTTTCTTTTTCTTTGGATACACACCCAGGAGCACAATACTGGATCATATGGTAGTTCTATTTTTACTTTTTTGAGGAACCTCCATATTGTTTTCCATAGTGGCTACACTAATTCATATTCTTACCAACAGTGAAAGGTTCCCCTTTTGCTACTTGGTTAAACAGCTGTTCTTTGCTTCTTTGATTTTATCTTTCAACCTAAATTTACTATTCCACTGTCATCAGTACTGAATTTCACTGGACTAGATTTAGCACACCACAACTCCTGCCCATCAGAAGTCATCTGGACTACTTTTGGTTTTACTTGCCAGCCTAACTATGCATGTTTGCCTACCCATCCCACAGCATTTATAAAACAACTAGACAAGAAGGAAAACATGGCCTCACAGTAAACTACAGAAGGACCATTTCTAGGATTAGATAAATGACTAACAGATAGGTGGCTCAGATGGTAAAGCGTCTGCCTGCAATGCAGAAGACCCGGGTTCAGTCCCTGGGTTGGGAAGATCCCCTGGAGAAGGAAATGGCAACCCAATCCAGTACTCTTGCCTGGAAAATTCCATGGACGGAGGAGCCTGGTAGGCCATGGGGCTGCAAAGAGTCGGACACGACTGAGCAACTTCAACTTCACTTCACTGGTCATGGTAGTTGACAATCATGAATCAAGGTTACATTTTTCCATCATTATCATAGGACGGCCATGAAAAATTTACAAAAGCAGAGAATTATAGCTTGAAGTGACTTTAGAAATAACCTAAAACAAAACACCTTCATTTTACAAATGGAAAGCTTGATCCCAGAGGTAAAGTGACTCATCCATAATTAACAACAGGTGATTGACAGTTTAGGGATTTGAACCCAAATCTCCTGATTCAAATGCAGTTTATTGTTTGTTGTTTTTGTGTGTTTTTATTTGACTGCTATATTACCATTTCCATAAAACTCTATTCTGAGAGAAAATGAAATAAGAACTTCCACTCGCTTGTAGCAACATATTCAAGTTGCCGTCCTTCCTCTGGTCATCTGTCCCAGAACATGACATTACTTGGACATCACTGTCATAATTTTACAGAATCAAATTTTTATTCTTCCTCTTAAAACTCTTAAAAATCCTTTAGGTACTATAAGAGGAAAATCTCCTGGATACATTGCTGATTTCACACATTAATTTCTGCATATCTGTAATCAGAGGTCCTTGTGAGAGTGTACTTCAGTTTCTATTTATCCGTAGGTATGGTATAGGAAGAAGGATTACTAATTTTCTTCCTAATTTATACCAAATGATGCTAAAAACTCATTAAGCATTGCTTCCCCACTGGAGTGTGAGAGCACAAGGTTTAGTCTGGCATATGGCACCTAAGTGCCTCATCCTGAGAGCTGGCGCCACCAGCCAGTGTGTGTCTTGTGTGTCAAATTTCTATTCAAGAGATTATGGAATGTGCTTTCTACTCTTGAAACATAACTTCAAGGAATTGTGACTTTTGTTCAAAAACTGTTAACGTTCTAAATTAAATGAGAGCACATGCATAAAATAGAATATAGAGACACTTAAATTGCATTTTTGAAATTTTATATACCATGGGGAAACACCAAAAAAGTAAAAAATAATACGAGAAATTCATATATGGCATCACCTCCCTGATGGCTCAGTGGTAAAGAATCCGCCTGCAATGCAGGAGACACGGGTTCAATCTCTGGGTCAGGAAGATACCCTGGAGCAGGAAATGGCAACCCACTCCAGTACTGTTGCCTGAAGAATCCCATGGACAGAGGAGTCTGGTGGGTTATAGTCCATGGGGTTGCAAAGAGTTGGACATGACTGAAGAGACTTAGCAGGACCAAGAGTGTAAAAGTGTAGATATAAAAGACCAAAAGAAAATATGCGAAAGTCTTATCATGTAGTCAAATCTGCCAATCCTTTTCTTTAACATTCTGAGATTTCTGTCTGACTTAAGAAGACCTCCCTGGATGGTCTTCTTATACTTGTGTGATTTGACTTTTTATTCAATGCTCCAATGTAAAACTCATCTGAAATTTATTCCTTTATAAAGCATATTATTGCCATCCAATTCTATTTTTCTCCAACATCACTGACTAGGGCAAAATATTAATTAAATATGCCATCTTTTCCCACTGAGTGAAAATACATCTATGCTTCAATCTGTTTATAAAATCGCCTTTTTCAGTGATTTTTTCCCCACTCTGTGCCAATGCTATACTGTCTACCTAGTATACTTATATAATACTTTCAGTATATGAAACTAGTCTCCTTATAATATTCTCATCCAAGCATCTCTTGCCAATATTTATGGGTTTGGGCTCAGCTAAAACAAAAAACTTAAGGTATTGATTAAAACTGTATATTACACTTCTATATTAACATCAAAAGGACTGATGTCTTCCAATATAGTTTCCCCATCTACGCATGTAGTATATATCTCCATCAGTTAGATTTTAAGTTCTTTATTAAAAATTTATACTTCTTGCCTTTGGTATGCATTCCTACAGCAAAATACAAACACAATACACACAAAGTAAAAAGAGTGGAGAGATTATTTCCAATACTCAGTTCAAAAGTTAGACTTTCTAATGTACAAACAGCTTATAAGTTGATAAATAAAAATGATCATGATTATAAATTGGTGCTCACTATGGCAAGCAATATAGATGTTTCTCAAAAAAAAACCCAGAACTATTATATGACCCTGCTAAGCTGCTGCAAAGTCACTTCAGTCGTGTCTGACTCTGTGCGACCCCATAGATGGCAGCCCACCAGGCTCCCCTGTCCCTGGGAGTCTCCAGGCAAGAACATTGGAGTGGGTTGCCATTTCCTTCTCCAATGCAGGAAAGTGAAAAGTGAAAGTGAAGTTGCTCAGTCGTGTCTGACTCTTGGCAACCCCATGGACTGCAGCCTACCAGGCTCCTCCATCCATGGGATTTTCCAGGCAAGAGTACTGGAGTGGGGTGCCATTGCCTTCTCCGATTATATGACCCAGAAAGCCCATTTCTGGGAATATATCCCAAAGAAATGAAAACACTAAGCTGAAGAGATAAATGCACCACCATATTCATAGCAACTGGTGTTCAAAGAAAATGTGAGACATGGAAATAACTCAGTGCCCAAAGAAGCTGTGAGTTGTGTATATATGCACGAGTACGTGCATACATACATCACCACAATGCATACATGGGATCTTATTAAGCCATAAAAAATAAGGAAATTCTGCCAATTGGGACAACACAGAAGGACCTTAGGACCTTGAGAGAATTATGCTAAGTGAAGTAACCCAGACCGAGAAAGACAAATACTGTATGATCTCACTTATATGTAGAGTCTAAAAAACAAACAAACAAAAAATGCAACCAAATTCATAGAAAAAGAGATCAGATTTGTGGTTACTAGAGTCGGGGGTGATGGGTGGGGTAACTGGAGAAAGGTAGTTAGAAGGTACAAACTTCTGGTAACAGGATAAATAATTACTAAGGATATAATGTATGATATATTTCAAGATTGTTGAGAGTAGATCCTAAGAGTTCTCATCCTGAAGATGATTTTTTATCTGTATGAGGTGATGAATGTTAACTCAGTTTACTGTGGTAATCATTTCACAATATATGTAACTCAAATCATTATGCTGCACACCTTAAACTTACACAGTGCTGTATGTCAATTATATCTCAGTAAAACTGAAGGGAAAAAAGAACAACAGTCATTGAGGACAATGGGCAAAAGCTATTCTTGTAAAAGAGGGATTGTGGACAGTTAATGAGAATATGAAAGAATTCACCACCTACCACACCTCATAAGCAATTAAGAAAATACAAAGTAAAACACACAACTTTTTAAATTAATTTGATGAGATTTGCAAAACAACAAAAAACTCTAACATCCAGTGATGGTGAAGATGCGCATCCCACACATTACTGGTAGGAGTGTGAATTCTAAAAAGATGTGCCGGCATAGGTGAAACCTTAAAATGTACACATCCCTTGAATGACAACTTAAAGATTTTATCTTACAAAAGTAGATTTCTAGTACAGAAAAACCATAGACAACAGCCTAACCTCAGCAATATTTGTGATAGCACAAGTATGAATATCAAAAATGAAAGATATATAGTTATTCCTCTAAAATCCTTTGTTTACTTCTTTGATCTAATTAACATAGGGAAATAGGGCTTATCATGAGAAAGCCTGAAAATGAAACAGGACTTCAGATGAAGACATGTGACCCCCATATTTGTTGCAAGGCATTCGTCAGTGAGTGAAGTTTTCAGTCTCAGAACAACAGGAAGTACAGACTGAAACAATATAACTCCCCTCAAGCACACTCAGCCTGTAAGAATGAAATAAAATAATTTAACGATGTGAATCTCCAGTTCTAGAACTAAATAGAGTGGAACAACAATACAAAAATATATAATCAAAGCTATGGTTTTTCCAGTAGTTATGTACAGACATGAGAGTTGGACCATAAAGAAGGCTGAGCACCAGAGAATTGATGCTTTCCAATTGTGGTAATGGAGAAGATTTTTTTAAAATTTATTTATTTTTAATTGAAGGATAATTGCTTTACAGTATTGCGTTGGTTTCTATCAAACATCAACATGAATCAGCCATAGGTCTACCCATGTCTCCTCCCATTTGAACATCCCTCCCACCTCCCTCCCCATGCCACCCGTCTAGGTTGTTATAGAGCCCTGGTTTGAGTTCCCTGGTTCATAGAGCAAATTCTCATTGGCTATCTATTTTACAAACGGTAGTGTATGTTTCCATGTTACTCTGGAGAAGACTCTTGAGAGTCCTTTGGACTGCAAGGAGATCAAATGAATCAATCCTAAAGGAAATCAACCCTGAATATTCACTGGAAGGACTGATGCTAAAGCTGAAGCTCCAGTACTTTGGCCATGTGATACAAAGGCAGAACTCATTGGAAAAGACCCTGATGCTGGGAAAGATTGAAGGTAGAAGGAGAAGAGGGTGGCAGAGGATGGTTAGATAGCATCACTGACTTAAGTGGACATTAATTTGGGCAAACTCTGGTAGATACTGAAAGAGAAGCTTGATGTGCTGTAGTCCATGGGGATACAAAGAGTAGAACACAACTTAACAACTGAACCATAAAAACAAAAACATTCAGATCTATCTATCTATCTATCTATATTCTTTTTCAGATTCTTTTCCCTTATGGGTTATTACAAAATATTGAGTGTGGTTCCCTGTGCTATACTTTGATAGCTATCTACTTTATATATAGCGGAAATGGCAACCCACTCCAGTGTTCTTGTCTGGAGAATCCCAGGGACGGGGGAGCCTGGTGGGCTACTGTCTATGGGGTCACACAGAGTCGGACATGACTGAAGTGACTTAGCAGCAGCAGCAGCAGCAGTGTATATATAGTAATCCAAAACTCTTAATTTATCCCATAAGTCAAATAAAAAATAAAGTAAAATAACTAAAAAATTAAATAAATAATAATAATAAAATGATAATCAAATTTGCCATTAACTATTTTTTTAAGTTTACAATTCAGTAACATTAAAAAATAGAAAATGCCTGACAAATTTGTACATCATCTTTGCATGAGTTCAGTTCAGTTCAGTCGCTCAGTCATGTCTGACTCTTTGCGACCCCATGAATCACAGCACGCCAGGCCTTCCTGTCCATCACCAACTCCCGGAGTTCACTCAAACTCATGTCCATAGAGTCTGTGATGCCATCCAGCCATCTCATCCTCTGTCGTCCCCTTCTCCTCCTGCCCCCAATCCCTCCCAGCATCAGGGTCTTTTCCAATGAGTCAACTCTTCGCATGAGGTGGCCAAAGTATTGGAGTTTCAGCTTTAGCATCAGTCCTTCCAATGAACACCCAGGACTGATCTTTGCATAGGGCCCATGATAATTTTCTCTGAATCACTCTGATTTTAGTAAATGTGCTGCCAAAGTGAGTGCTGGCCAACTGAATTTTCTTTTACATCATTTTTTCTAATATTCTTTTCCATTATGGTTTATCAAAGGGTATTGCATATAGTTCCCTTTGCTATACATTAGGATTTTGTTGTTTATCCATTCTAAATGTAATAGCTTGCATCTCCCAATCCTAAACTCTCAGTCCATCCCATCAGTGTTGGTGCTAGTGGTAAAGAATCCATCTGCAAACGCAAGATATGCAGGTTCGATTTCTGGGTCTGGAAGATGCCCTGGAGAAGGAAATGGCAACCCATTCCAGTATTCTTGACTGGAAAATTTCATGGACAGAGGAGCCTGGTGAGCTACAGTCCATAGAGCTGCAAAGAGTAGGACACAACTAAGCGACTGAGCACGCATGCATGCATAATTCAGCAGTATTGAGAAAAACATTCCAATTGTAGCAAAGGCAAAAGACCAGAAGAGGCTATATATAAAGGCTCCAAAGACATACAGATGGCCAAAAAGCACAGGAAAAGATGCTCAATATTGCTCATTATTAGAGAAAAACAAATCAAAACTATTAGGTTAGTGTAATAGTACCTGTGGTTTTGTCTTGTTGAAATTTACTGTTTGATATTCGAGTACATTCTTAAATAAATGTGGTTATGTTATACATCATTTTAATGAGCATTTCTTGCCTTATTTTAATTTTTTTGGTTTTTGCTAATGACATTACTTGCTGTATATTTTATATTTATTTTGAAGAAGTGAAGTAAAAGTCACTCAGTTGTGTCTGACTCTTTGCGACCCCATGGACTATACGGTCTATGCAGTTCTCCAGGACAGATACTGGAGTGGGTTAGCCATTTCCTTCTCAAGGGTATCTTCCCAACCCAGGGACTTAACCCAGATCTCCTGCACTACAGGCAGATTCTTTACCAGCTGAGCCACCAGGGAAGCTCAAGAATACTAGAGTGGGTAGCCTATTCCTTCTCCAGTGGATCTTCCCGATCCAGGAATCGAACTGGGGTCTCCTGCATTGCAGACAGATTCTTTACCAGCTGAGCTATCAGGGAAGCCCATGTATTTATTTTAGACTATGGAAATGGTATTAGACAAAAAGCAATTTCCACCAATTTTCTTATTTGAGCTCAAAATGGGTAATAAAGCAGCAGAGACAACCCATAACATCAACAACACATTTGACCCAGGACAACTGATGAACCTACCGTGAAGTGGTGGTTCAAGTTTTTTGCAAAGCAAACGAGAGCTTTGAAGATGAGGAGTGCAGTGGATGGCCACTGGAAGTTGACAAAGACCAACTGAGAGCATCACTGACGCTGATCCTCTTATAACTACATGAGAAGTTTCCAAAGAACTCAATGTTATCCATTCTAAGGTTGTTCAGCATTTGAAGTAAACTGGAAAGATGAAAAACCTCAATAAATGGGTACCTTGTGAGCTGCCCCAAAATAAAAAAAATTGTTTTGAAGTGCTGTCTTCTTTTACTCTACGCAACAACACTGAACCACTTCTTGATCAGATTACGACATGCAACATAAAGTCAACTTTATATGACAACCAGCAATGACCAGCTCAATAGTTGGACCGAGAAGAAGCTCCAGAGCACTTCCCAAAGCCAAAAAAAGTGAAAAAAAAGTGAAATCACTCAGTCGTGTCCGACTCTTTGTGACCCCATGGACTGTAGCCCACCAGGCTCCTCCATCCATGGAATTTTCCAGGCAAGAGTACTGGAGTAGGTTGCCATTTCCTTCTCCAGGGGATCTTTCTGACCCAGGGATCAAACCCAGGTCTCCCGCATTGCAAGCAGATGCTTTACCATATGAGCCACCAGGGAAGCCCAACCTGCACCCAAAAAGGTCATGGTCACAGTTAAGTGGTCTGCTGCCAGTCTGAACCACTATAGCTTTCTGAATCCCGTGAAACCATTACGTCTGAGAAGTATGCTCAGCAAATCGATGAGATGCACTGAAAACTGCAATGCCTGCAGCCAGCATTGGTCAACACAAACAGCCCAACTGTCCTCCACAACCAGTTAAATGAATTGGGCTATGAAGTTTTGCCTCATTCGCCATATTCACCTGACCTCTCACAAACCAACTACCACTTCTTCAAGCATCTCAACAACTTTTTGCTGCGAAAACGCTCCTACAACCAGCAGGAGGCAGAAAATGCCTTCTAAGAGTTCACTGAATCCTGAGGCATGGATTTTAATGCTACAGGAATAAACAAATTTATTTCTCATTGGCAAAAACGTGTTGATTGTAATGGTTCCTATTTTGATTATTAAGATGTTTTTGAGTCTAGTTACAATGATTTAAAATTCATAGTCTGAAACCACACTTATGTTTATACCAACGTAATACAAGGAAGCATCACCTCACACTGGTCTGAATGGCCAACATCAAAAAGTCTATAAACAACATTGGAGATGGTGTGGAGAGAAGAGAACCATCCTACATTGTTAGTGGGAATGTAAATTGGTATAGCCACTATGGAGAATAGTATAGAAGTTCTTTAAAACCCTAAAAATTAAGCTACCATATGACCCAGCAATTCTGCTCCTATATATCCAAAGAAAATCGCTAATTTGAAAAGCTATAAGCACCACAAAGTTCACTGAAACACTATATACAATAGCCAAAATGTGGAAACAACCTATATGTCCACTGACAGATGAATGGATAAAGAAGAGGTGGTAGGTATATACAATGAAATATTACCCAGACATTAAAAAGAATGAACTAATGCCATCTTCAGCAACATGGGTGGACCTAGAGATTATCATACTAAGTGAAGTAAGTCAGACAAAGACAGATATCATACGATATCACTTATGTGTGGAATCTAAAATATGATACAAATGAACTTATTTACAAAACAGAAATGGACTCACAGAAAACTAACTGTGAAATGGACTCACAGAAAACTAACTCAAAGAAAACATGGTTACCGAAGGGGAAAAGGCGGGGGAGGGATGAATTATGACTTTGGGATTAACAAACACATACTACTATATAGAAAATAACCAACAAGGACCTATCGTATAGCACAAGGAATTTCAACTCTATATTAAGTAATAACTCATATGGGAAAAGCATCTGCAAAAGAATGGATAGATCCATATGTATAACTGAATCACTTTGCTACACACCTGAAACTAACACAACATTGTAAATCAACTATCAGATTAGATCAGATCAGTCGCTCAGTTGTGTCCAACTCTTTGCGACCCCATGAATCGCAGCACGCCAGGCCTCCCTGTCCATCACCAACTCCCGGAGTTCACCCAGACTCACATCCATCGAGTCAGTGATGCCATCCAGCCATCTCATCCTCTGGCGTCCCCTTCTCCTCTTGCCCCCAATCCCTCCCGCCATCAGAGACTTTTCCAAATAGTCAACTATTCACATGAGGTGGCCAAAGTACTGGAGTTTCAGCTTTAGCATCATTCCTTCCAAAGAAATCCCAGGGCTGATCTCCTTCAGAATGGACTGGTTGGATCTCCTTGCAGTCCAAGGGACTCTCCAGAGTCTTCTCCAACACCACAGTTCAAAAGCATTAATTCTTCAGCGCTCAGCCTTCTTCACAGTCCAACTCTCTCATCCATACATGACCACAGGAAAAACCATAGCCTTGACTAGATGAACCTTTGTTGGCAAAGTAATGTCTCTGCTTTTGAATATGCTATCTAGGTTGGTCATAACTTTCCTTCCAAGGAGTAAGCATCTTTTAATTTCATGGCTGCAGTCACCATCTGCAGTGATTTTGGAGCCCAGAAAAATAAAGTCTGACACTGTTTCCACTGTTTGCTCATCTATTTCCCATGAAGTGATGGGACCGGATGCCATGATCTTCATTTTCTGAATGTTGAGCTTTAAGCCAACTTTTTCACTCTCCACTTTCACTTTCATCAAGAGGCTTTTGAGTTCCTCTTCACTTTCTGCTATAAGGGTGGTGTCATCTGCATATCTGAGGTTATTGATATTTCTCCCGGCAATCTTGATTCCAGCTTGTGTTTCTTCCAGTCCAGCGTTTCTCATGATGTACTCTGCATAGAAGTTAAATAAACAGGGTGACAATATACAGCCTTGACGAACTCCTTTTCCTATTTGGAACCAGTCTTTTGTTCCATGTCCAGTTCTAACTGTTGCTTCCTGACCTGCCTACAAATCAACTATACTCTAATACAAAATAAAAATTAAATTTAAGAAAGTCAACAATTAAAGCTAATTAACAAAACAAAACAAAAGGCTTTTATGTTTAGAACTATCACTGCTACTGCAACCAGTATGAGACTCAAAATGATTAAACTGCAACACCCAGGCCCTGTGTCTGGAGGGGTTTGTGGGTATAACCCAGAGAAGTCTGGAACATCTAACATGTGCAGTAGTAAAGGATCCACCTGCCAATGCAGGAGATGCAAGAGACACAGATTTAATCCCTGGGTCAGGAAGAGTCCCCTGGAGCAGGAAATGGCAGCCCATTCCAGTATTCTTGCTTGGAAAATTCATGGTCAGATGTTAGGGAAATGAAATGGAAGTTGTCTTATTCAGGCTTCAGAGAGAAAAAGCAGAGCAAGCCTCTGACCTTGCTTCTGACCTGCCTGGGCACTGCCCTGACTATGTACCTGCTGTGACTTCAAGCCACTTGACACCATAGATAAGGTAGTGGATGGATCTTGAGATAGCTGAGCCCCTGGAGGAGGTCTGGTCAACCATGCCTGGAATTAACAACATTCCAAGATTTATAAGATACAACTAACAGCATTAACATAAAACTGGAGCTGCAATTTGCTTGCAAGCTGATGATGATATCAGTTTGTGGCCTGGGATTATAAGTGGGAACCCCCAAACTGCAATTTTGAAGTCTTACCCCTGGAGTGGACATGCTGCCTGGGACCTTTTCACAACTGTAATGCCAGATTGCTTGCTGTAACACAGGACTTCCAGCAATGTTTGAGTCTGGATGTTGCTCAAAACCCAGTTAGGCGATGTATCTGCTGTCCTATTTCTTTTTCCTATTAATGACTGTTTATTGAAAGTTAAGTTAGATAATTCTCTATTAAATTGTTTATTTGTATATAAGAGTGGTTTCTTTTGTTAACAAATCCTTTAAACCTGAGACAAAAGTTTTAACTTTTGTCAGAACAACAGAGGAACCTGGTGGGCTACAATCTATGAGGTTGCAAAGAGCTGGACACAACTGAGCATACACCTACAGAGAAGACTGCAGGGAACACCCAAAAGGGACCAAGGTCAAAGTGTGCAGACATTGGGCCTTCCCCGTTGCTGAACAGAAAGGAGAAGAGATTCAAACCAATCTTTCAACACTGTCTGCATCATGCCATCACCAATAGGGACAGAAAAAGCTAGCCCTATCCACTTGAAGCACTTAAATTTGAACTTGAGCCAACATGGGCCAAGGTGGAGACATCTTTGCAGTTATGGCACCTGCTCTCGAGGACTGCTAGGTGGAATGGAAGGCTGTCCTTGTTTTGGGGCCAGTGTAAGAAAAGCAAGAGAGACTCCATCTTGAAGCCTTTCATCCCTCTTAAAGACAAGATGTGAACTGGGCATGAACTTTGCCCAAGAGTGAGCAAACTGTTGCTAATGGAAACCAGGTCTCCAGGAGACTTCCCTCTCTATAGAAGACAAAGGGAGACTGTAGCTGAGGTCAGACTGCCCCTGTTAGATTAACCATGGAGACATCCCCCCAGGATGTATAATCACTCTTCCCCCTCTTTATCCTTAACTGTTTGTGCTTCTAGCACCTATTTGTGGTAAAACTCAGTCATATACAACAAAGAGGTTGCTAACATGTAACCATTCACGTAGCAGGGGGTATAAAACGGGGCTTCTCAGAAATATCAGGGTCCTTGTTGGGAACTGGTTCCCCTTGGACCCACTGGGCTGCATAATAAACTCTACCCCACTGTCTTGAGTGCCCTCTGAGGTGTGTTTTGCGACTCCAGATTACACAGCACTTGGTGGTCCTCAGGGCCCAAATCATGGGTTACATGATTTAAGTGAACATCCTATGGTAGTGCAATGCTAGGTTGAGGATGAGCTGTCAGGACCTCCTCTGGAGATGTGTGAGACACAGGAGAGGGCCGGCGAGTACCAACACCCCAGTACAGAAGAGTGTAGCCAGCAGGCCCAGGAAATTTGCACTTCCTCCTGAAACCAAGCAGGATCCTGTAGGGTTCCCCGGCACAGGCACAAAGGCCTTTGTGGTTCACTTGATTACAGAAAATGTGCTTCATTAGGCCTCCAAGACCTTCCTTGAGTTTCAAGGGGGCAGGTTCAAACCTTTGTATTAGGGAAGAGAGAGGATACAGAGACAGGGGAGGCACAATCAGGAAACAACAGTGCAGCCTCGGGGCAGGGTTCCCCCTCAGGGGATGTACTTGACAATATCTTTGAACTGTTCTGCAGTTTTCTGAAAGAGATGGGAATACCAGACCACCTGATCTGCCTCTTGAGAAACCTATATGCAGGTCAGGAAGCAACAGTTAGAACTGGACATGGAACAATAGACTGGTTACAAATAGGAAAAGGAGTACGTCAAGGCTGTATATTTTCACCCTGCTTACTTAACTTCTATGCAGAGTACATCATGAGAAACTCTGGGCTGGAAGAAGCACAAGCTGGAATCAAGATTGCCGGGAGAAATATCAATAACCTCAGATATGCGGATGACACCACCCTGATGGCAGAAAGGGAAGAGGAACTAAAAAGCCTCTTGATGAAAGTGAAAGAGGAGAGTGGAAAAGTTGGCTTAAAGCTCAACATTCAGAAAACGAAGATCATGGCATCCGGTCCCATCACTTCATGGCAAATAGATGGGGAAACAGTGGAAACAGTGTCAGATTACTTTTGGGGGCTCCAAAATCACTACACATGGTGATTGCAGCCATGAAATGAAAAGACGCTTACTCCTTGGAAGGAAAGTTATGACCAACCTAGATAGCATATTCAAAAGCAGAGACATTACTTTGCCAACAAAGGTCCATCTAGTCAAGGCTATGGTTTTTCCAGTGGTCATGTCATGTGTGGATGTGAAAGTTGGACTGTGAAGAAAGCTGAGTGCCAAACAACTGATGCTTTTGCACTGTGGTGTTGGAGAAGACTCTTGAGAGTCCTTTGGACTGCAAGGAGATCCAACCAGTCCATTCTGAAGGAGATCAGCCCTGGGTGTTCATTGGAAGGACTGATGCTAAAGCTGAAACTCCAATACTTTGGCCACCTCGTGCGAAGAGTTGACTCATTGGAAAAGACTCTGATGCTGAGAGGGATTGGGGGCAGGAAGAGAAGGGGACGACAGAGGATGAGATGGCTGGATGGCATCACCGACTCTATGGACATGAGTTTGAGTAGACTCCGGGAGTTGGTGATGGACAGGAAGGCCTGGCGTGCTGCAATTCACAGAGTCACAGAGTTGGACACGATGGAGTGACTGAACTGTACTGAACTGAAAACCCCTATCAGTTGAGAGAAGTTAACTGAATGCTGCCCACAAGAATGCAAAACCAATACAATATTGTAAAGTAATTAGCCTCCAATTAAATAAATTTATATTTAAAAAATAAAATAAATGCAAATAAAATAAAATGTTGAGATTGGTTAAAAAAAAAAAAAAAAAAAAAAAAGAATGCAGACTCCAGACTGGTTGGAACTAGAAGACTGATCTCCTCACCAACCAATCAGAAGACTATCCATGAACTGATCACATCCTCTTTGAACCATTCATTACTCATTACCCTCTCCAGGTTGGGACACTCAGTTTTTAGGGCATTATCCCACCATGGCACCCTTTGCCTGGCAAAACAATAAAGCTATTCTTTACTACTTCACCCAAAACTCTTGTCTCCAAGATTTAACTCAGTGTTAGGTATAGGGGATGGATTCAGCTTCACACTCACCATTCCCAAATGAGCTGGCACTGCACAGGAGTTGCACTTGTGAACTAATAATCTCTTAATTTCTACATATGATGCTCTCACAACTTGAGGCCTGCTTACCTTGGAGAAATGACTTGTTCCAAAGCCAATTCCTGGGGCTTCCCAGGTGGCTCACTGGTAAAGAGTCCGCCTGCCAATGCAGGAGATGCAGGTGTGATTCCTGGGTCAGGAAGATCCCCTGGAGAAGGAAATGGCAACCCACTCCAGTATTCTTGCCTGGGAAATCCCATGGACAGAGGAGCCTGGTGGAGCTACACAGTGTATGCGGTTGCAAAAGAGTAGGACATGACTTGGTGACTAAACAACAGAGGCCCAATTCCTAGAGACAGTAAAGAACCTGTTCTCAAGCGTACAAACATATACAAACCAATCAATCCAGAGCCCACATGCCCAACCACAGCCTCTGCTGGGGTCTCAGACTCCAGGCCACTGTCCCTGCTGCCCTAATCACCCCAAGGCCAGAAACCTAACAACAAGGAAGGGACACCACTTAGGGCCCCAAACCTACTGAAACTATTCAAACTAGCCAGTCCTAAGACCCTACTTGGCCAGGTTCTTCCCATAGAAATCACAGTAAAGGCTCTTACCTATATTTTCCCATCACTCCTTCTGCCTTCTGACTGCTTTGGTGCTTCCCCTGGTGGCCCGCTGTGGTGTGGTGTGCCTCTTCCTCCAGGGAACTCTGAGTCACAAACTATCTTTCCAATGACAGTCATCTTCTGATACGTTGCTTTACTATGCCTCAAATTATTTATTTTTATTTTTTTAATTTATTTTTTATTGAAGGATAATTGCTTTACAGAATTTTCCTGTTTTCTGTCAAACCTCAACATGAATCAGCCATAGGTATACATATAATCCCTCCCTTTTGAAACTTCCTCATATCTCCCCCCAACATCCCACCCCTCTAGGTTGATACAGATCACCTGTTTGAGTTTCTTCAGCCATACAGCAAATTCCCCTTGGCTATCTATTTTACATATGGTAATGTAAGTTTCCATGTTACTCTTTCCATACATCTCACCCTCTCCTCTCCTCTCCTCATGTCCATAAATCTAGTCTCTATGTCTGTTTTTCCACTGTTACCCTGTAAATAAATTCTTCAGTACCATTTTTCTAGATTCCATATATATGTGTTAGAATACGGTATTTATCTTTCTCTTTCTGACTCACTTCGCCCTGTATAATGGGTTCTAGCTTCATCCACCTCATTAGAACTGACTCAAATGTGTTCCTTTTTATGGCTAAGTAATAGTCCATTGTGTATATCTACCACAACTTCTTTATCTGTTGATGGACATCTAGGTTGCTTCCATGTTCTAGCTATTGTAAACAGTGCTGCAATGAACAATAAGATACATGTTTCTCTTTCAATTTTGGTTTCCTCAGGGTATATGCCAGAGAAGGAACTGGCGGCCCACTCCAGTACTCTTGCCTGGAAAATCCCATGGACGGAGGAGGCTGATCAGCTGCAGTCCATGGGGTTGCTAAGAGTCAGACACGACTGAGCGACTTCACTTTCACTTTTCACTTTCATGCATTGGAGAAGGAAATAGCAACCCACTCCAGTGTTCTTGCCTGGAGAATCCCAGGGATGGGGGAGCCTGGTGGGCTGCCCCGTATGGGGTCACACAGAGTCGGACACGACTGAAGTGACTTAGCAGCAGCAGCAGCATATGCCTAGGAGTGGGATTGCTGGGTCATATGGTGGTTTTATTCCTAGTTTTTTAAGGAATCTCCATATCATCTTCCATAGTGGCTGTATCAATTTACATTCCCACCAACAGTGCAAGAGTGTTCTCTTTTCTCCACACCCTCTCCAACATTTATTGTTTGTAGACTTTTTGATGAGGGCCATTCTGACCAGTGTGAGGTGATATCTCATTGTGGTTTTGATTTGCATTTCTCTAGTAATGAGCGATGTTGAGCATCTTTTCATGTGTTTGTTAGCCATCTGTACGTCTTCTTTGGAGAAATGTCTGTTTAGGTCTTTTCCCCACTTTTTGATTGGGTTGTTTGTTTTCCTGGTATTGAGTTGTATGAGCTGCTTGTGTATTTTGGAAATTAATCCTTTGTCAGTTGTTTCCTTTGCTATTATTTTCTCCCACTCTGAGGGTTGTCTTTTCACCTTGCTTATAGTTTTCTTTGCTGTACAAAAGCTTTTAAGCTTAATCAGGTCCCACTTGTTTACTTTTGTTTTTATTTCTGTTACTCTAGGAGGTGGGTCATAGAAGATCTTGCTTTATGTCATCAAGTGTTCTGTGTTTTCCTCTAAGAGTTTTATAGTTTCTGGTCTTACATTTAGGTCCTTAATCCACTTTGAGTTTATCTTTGTGTATGGTGTTAGTAAGTGTTCTAATTTCATTCTTTTACATGCAGCTGTCCAGTTTTCCCAGCACATTTATTGAAGAGGCTGTCTTTGCCCCATTGTATACTCTCTCCTTTGTCAAAAATAAGGTACCCATAGGTGCATGGGTTTATTTCTGGGCTTTCTATCTTGTTCCATTAGTCTATATTTCTGTTTTTGTGCTAGTACCATACTGTATTGATGACTGTAGCTTTGTAGCGTAACCTAAAGTCAGGGAGGTTGGTTCTTCCAGCTCCATTCTTCTTTCTCAAGACTACTTTGGCTATTCAGGGTCTTTTGTGTTTCCATATGAATTGTGAAATTTTTTGTTCTAGTTCTGTGAAAAATGCCACTGGTAATTTTATAGGGATTGCATTAAATCTCTAGATTGCATTTGGTAGTATAGACATTTTCACAATATTGATTCTTCCTACCCAGGAACATGGAATATCTCTCCATCTGTTTATGTCATCTTTGATTTCTTTCATTAGTGTCTTATAATTTTCTGTGTACAGTTCTTTTGTCTCCTTAGGTAAGTTGATTCCGAGATATTTCTTTTTGTTGCAATGGTGAATGGGATTGTTTCCTTAATTGCTCTTTGTGATTTTTCATTGTTAGTATATAGAAATGCAAGTGACTTCTGTGTATTGATTTTCTATCCTGCAACTTTGCTAAATTCACTGATTAGCTCTAGTAATTTTCTGATACTATTTTTAGGGTTTTCTATGTACAGTATCATGTCATCTGCAAACAGTGACAGCTTTACTTCTTCTTTTCTGATCTGGATTCCTTTTATTTCCTTTTCTTCTCTGATTGCTGTAGCTAGGACTTCCAGACCTGTGTTGCATAATAGTGGTGACAGTGGACTCCCTCGTCTCGTTCCTGATCTCAGGGGGATGCTTTCAGTTTTCACCATTGACAACAACGCTTGCTGTAGGCTTATCATATATGCCTTTACAATGTTGAGGTAGATTCCTTCTATGCCCATTTTTTTTGAAGAGTTTTAATCATAAATAGGTGCTGAATTTTATCAAAGGTTTTTTCTGCATCTATTGAGATGATCATATGGTTTCAAATTATTGATTAATTCACTATATTTTAAAGTAATTTGTTCTTCAGATTATAACTGTTAAACCTCACATACTTAACCTCCTTTTCTCTATAATGTGGCTGCATTCTTCACAACAAGACTTTTGAGTTGCTTCATAAAATTTAGAGTTAAAGGGAACCCTTTAGAATATTGATAAAGAGAGAGAACCAATTTCTTGCTACCTGGCTGGTTTGTGAGCTGATGAAAGCTTGATTTTCTAAACCAGTTTATTATTTATTTATTTTTGGCTGCACTGGTTCTTCATTGCTACACACAGGCTTTTTCTAGTTGTAGCAAGCAAGGGCTACTGTCTATCTGCAGTACATGAGCTTCTCATTGTGGTGGTTTCTCTTGCTGTGGAGCGTGGTCTCTAGGTGCATGGGCTCAGTAGTTGTAGTACACATGTAGCTGCTCTATGGCATGTGGGAATCTTCCCAGACCAGGGATCAAACCTGTGTCCTCTGCACTGGCAGGTAGATTCTCAACCACTGGACCACCAGAGAAGTCCCATTCTTTTTTTATGGCTGAGTAATATTCCATTATTTACTATACACACACACACACACACACACACATACACACACACACACCATGTCTTTTTTATCCATTCATCTGTCAATGGACATTTAGATTGCTTTCATGTCTTGGTTACTGTAAACAATGCTGTAATGAACACTAGGGTGCATGTATTCTTTTTGAATTAGAGTTTTTTCTGGATACATGCCCAGAATTGGGATTGTGGGATTATATGGTAGCTTTACTTTTAGTTTTTTAAGGAATTTCCATACTGTTCCTCTCACCTGAATCCTTATCACCAATCTACATAATTCTGCAAACCTTATTTGCTATAAACCACCTTGAAGTCACCTTACTCTCCAGAGGGAATAAATTCTAAATTGCACAATGACTCTGTGAGAGAGGGAGAGGGTGGGAAGATTTGGGAGGATGGCATTGAAACATGTAAAATATCATGTATGAAACAAGTTGCCAGTCCAGGTTCGATGCACGATACTGGATGCTTGGGGCTGGTGCACTGGGACGACCCAGAGGGATGGAATGGGGAGGGAGGAGGGAGGGGGGTTCAGGATGGGGAACACATGTATACCTGTGGCGGATTCATTTTGATATTTGGCAAAACTAATACAGTTATGTAAAGTTTAAAAATAAAATAAAATTAAAAAAAAAACCTACAGTTTTTAAAAATGGGAAAAAATAAACTCAAGAATGAGAAAGGATTTACTCCTTAATGCCTCCTACAGTAAGATATTTTGCTTTCTAGCAACCATGCAGAATGCCCCTAGCTTTGAGTTTAAGAGCCTATCCCATGGTTTGCACTGAGGTTTCAAGAACATAATGCAAAACTGAGATAAGTATAAATAAAGGATACATAATGCATTTTGTTCATGCCATCTCCAATTAAGATGCACCACTTGCATTCTTTAACGCTTTCCCTATGGTTAAGTTGTGAGTGGCTGCTGCTGCTGCTGTTGCTTCAGTCATGTCCAACTCTGTGCGACCCCATAGACAGCAGCCCACCAGGCTCCTCTGTCCCTGGGATTCTCTGGGCAAGAATACTGGAGTGGGTTGCCATTTCCTTCTCCAAAGCATGCATGCAAAGTTGCTTCAGTTGTGTCTGACTCTGTGAGACCCCATGGACAGCAGCCCACCAGAGTCCTCTGTCCATGGAATTCTCTAGGCAAGAATATTGGAGTGAGTTGCCATTTCCTTCTCCTGTGAGTGACTGGGAAGCTGCATATCAGGACAGTGGCCTGAAAGTAGATTTTTTTCTCTCCCCTTCAGCAGCTTGTTACTGTGTTTTTCTCTCCACTTTGGCAAAGACTGCTTGAGCACCTAAAAATGCAAGCAACTGTGCAGCAAAGAGCCAGACATGCTAGAATGAGAAGTCAAATGGGCCTTAGGAAACACCACTGAGAACAAAGCTACCAGAGGTGATGGAATTCCAGTCGAGCTATTTCAAATCCTAAAGGGTGATGCTGTTAAAGCACTGTACTCAATATGCCAGCAAATTTGGAAAACTCAGCAGTGGCCACAGGACTAGAAAAGGTCAGTTTTCATTCTAATCCCAAAGAATGACAAAGCCAAAGAATGCTCAAACTACTGCACAATTGCATTCATCTCATACGCTAGCAAGGTAATGCTCAAAATTCTCCAAGCCAGGCTTTAACAGTACATGAACCAAGAAATTCCAGATGTTCAAGCTGAATTTAGAAAAGGCAGAGGAATCAGAGATCAAATTGCCAACATCTGTTGGATCACAGAAAAAGCAAGAAGTTCCAGAAAAAATCTACTGTTTTATTGATTACGCTGAAGCCTTTGACTGTGTGGATCACAACAAATGGCGGATAATTCTTAAAGAGATGGGAATACCAGACCACCTGACCTGCCTCCTGAGAAATCTGTATGCAGGTAAAGAAGCAACAGTTTTAACCATACATGGAACAACGGACTGGTTCCAAATTGGGAAAGGAGTATGTCAAGGCTATATTGTCATCCTGCTTATTTAATTTATATGCAGAGTACATCATGCAAAATGCTGGGCTGGATGAAGCACAAGCTGGAATCAAGATTGCTGGGAGGATAACCTCAGTACGCTGATGACACCACCCTTATGGCAAAAAGCAAAGAAGAACTAAAGAGTCTCTTGATGAAAGTCAAAGAGGAGAGTAAAAAAGCTGGCTTAAAACTCAACATTCAAAAAAACTTAAGATCATGGCATCCAGTTCCATCACTTCATGGTAAATAGATGGAGAAACAATGGAAACAGTGACAAACTTTTATTTTCTTGGGCTCCAAAATCACTGCACATGGTAACTGCAGCCATGAAATTAAAATACGCTTGCTCCTAGGAAGAAAAGCTATAACCAACCTAGACAGCATATTAAAAAGCAGAGACACTTCTTTGCTGACAAAGGTCCATCTAGTCAAAGCTATGGTTTTTCCAGGAGTCGTGTATGCATGTGAGAGTTGGACTATGAAGAAAACTGAGCGCCAAAGAATTGATGCTTTTGAACTGTGGTGTTGGAGAAGACTCTTGAGTGTCTCTTGGACTGCAAGGAGACCAAACCAATCAATGCTAAAGAAAATCAGTCCTGAATATTAACTGGAAGGACTGATGCTGAAGCTGAAACTCCAATTCTTTGGCCACCTGATGTGAAGAACTGACTCATTGGAAAAGATCCTGATGCTGGGAAAGATTGAACACAGGAGGAGAAGGGGATGACAGAAGAGATGGTTGGATGGCATCATTGACTTGATGGACATGAGTTTGAGCAAGCTCTGGGAATTGGTGATGGGCAGGGAATCCTTGCGTGCTGCAGTCCAAGGGGTTGCAAAGTGTTGGACACGATTTAGCAACTGAACTGAACAGAACTGTGCAGCAAAGAAATACACCTCTACCCCAGGGCACAAGATAGGTTCCTGCACTGAAGGCCCCTGCGGGTTTGCAGGTGACTCGCCCCACAGAGCTGTGACAGTCCCTGCAGTCAGGCACCTCAGCCTCAGGCAGCCCTGAGCTGCGAGATGGTTACCTGCCCAGGTAAATGCTCTAGGAAACTGAACGAACATGACTTGGGGGACATAATAAAAATACAACTTCAAACTTGCCTCCATGTGACCTCTTTAAATGTATATATTTGGTGGAACTCAGAAGGGGTGTTTCTTCCACTGGGTGAGAATCTGGCCTGCCCCCTGATTTACAAACATAACCTGCATCACAAATAAACGGTCCTCTGTCCTCCTGGTATGGTGGTGGCTCCTACCTGCTATGAAGGGACCAGGCCTGGCATCTTTTGCTGATTGGAAGCAGGAGAAGGATACTCCACATGTTATCCTACACTCTAGACCCAGCAGATGTTGAAGGCTCCCTTGCCCTTCATGCATTTTTATTGGTTCCTTTTTCATGTGCTTCTCAGAGTCATTTCTGACTCTGCAACCCATGGACTGTAACCCACCAGGGTCCTCTGTTCATGGAATTTTCCAAGCAAGAATACTGGAGTGGACTGCCATTTCCTATTCCAAGGGATCTTTCCAACCCAGAGATCAAATCTGTGTCTCTTGCATCTCCTGCATTGGCAGGCAGATGGGGTCACTTACTTGTAGGTTCCTTGACCTAAGTGGCCACATGCCTGCTCTTAATAATGGTGGCCTGTGGCAACTTCAGCATTCTTAGGAACTGATGTACATCTCTGGCTTCTTGTTGTTGGTGTCCTTCTGCTCCCCCAAGTGAACCCAATGTAAGGGCCCAATAGGACTAACACAGCCTCTAGGAAGGTGGGCTGAACTCTTTTATCACCCCACAGATGCCCAGGTGAGACCTAGACTCTGGTTCACTCTGCTCCAAACCAAAAAGATGGCACCTTGTTTTCCAATGTTCCCATCGATCCTCAGCCTAATGGCCCCAGGTAAGCAGGAGGGAACCACCCCTCTCCCTTATTCATCAGAGGAGCTGACCTCTAATGTCCTTTGCAAACATTTCTCATCACAGAATCCTTTCTTCCATATCTGATTTGCTCCTTTATATCCCTGATCAGCCTGAGAAGTCCAAAAAACCAGGGGAGTGATTCTAGCTCATTTCCTTCCTGACTTGTGGACTTTGGCCCACCACCTCACTTTGAGATGCAGTATCAGCTACATTTCCACTGCTGCTAAGTCACTTCAGTTGTGTCCGATTCTGTGCGACCCCACAGACGGCAGCCCACCAGGCTCCCCCATCCCTGGGATTCTCCAGGCAAGAACACTGGAGTGGGTTGCCATTTCCTTCTCCAATGCATGAAAGTGAAAAGTGAAAGTGAAGTCGCTCAGTCGTGTCCAACTCTTAGCGACCCCATGGACTGCAGCCCACCAGGCTCCTCCATCCATGGGATTTTCCAGGCAAGAGTACTGGAGTGGGGTGCCTTTGCCTTCTCCGCACATGTGTCTAAATTTAAATACTGACATCCTGTTATAGGCAGCTTTACAAAGGAGGTCATCCTTGACTGAAATTACATAATATAGTATTTGAGAAGTCTATTCTACAGGAAAAGTGCTGAGTCAATGGGATGGCTATATGAACATATGTATCTTGATCCCTACCTCACAGGATACACAAAAACCCAGTTCACATTGATGGTATTTCTGTATGTGAAGGGTAAAACAATAAATCTTCCAGAAAATGATACAATGGAACACCTTCTTAAACCTGGGATACGCAAAGGTTTCTGAAACAGGATGCCAAACTACCAACTATTTTAAGCAGATACATTAAGAATTTTTTTTCACTAGAAAACACTATTTAGAGGGTAAAAAGGCAAACTACACAGAGAGAAAAGATCATTGAAATCCATTTAATAAAAAAGGCTGATATTCGCAAAGTGTACAGAAAAAGAAATAGTTAAATGCAATAGAAAAATAGAAAGATATCTGAACAAATGCTTTACAATAGGACATACAAATGGCCAAGAATCAATAAAAAGTTGCTCAACCTCATTAATTATCAGATAAATTAAAATCACTATTAGAGGGCTTCCCTGGTGGTTTAGTGGTAAAGAATCCACCTGCCAGTGCAGGAGACACGGGTTTGATCCCTGGTCTGGGAAGATCTCACATGCCACAGAGCAACTAAGCTCATATGCCACAACTATTAATCCTGTGCCTTAGAGCCTGGGAACTGCAGCTACTGAGACTGTGTGCCACAGTTACTAAACCCACATGCCCTAGAGCCCATGTTCCACAACAAAGAAGCCACCAGAAGGAAAAGCTCACACACTGCAACTAGAGAGTATCCACCGCTCACTGCAACTAGAGAAAAGCCTGTGTAGCAATGAAGACCCAGAACAGCCAAAAATAAATAAATAAAATTAAATAAAAAAATACAAATCTCTAAAAAATCACAATTAGATATCCAGTGGATGGCTAAAATTAATAAAACAGAAAATACCAAGTGTTGATGAAGACATGAAGCAACTGGTCTCCTATGGGGCTGATGAGAGTGTAATTGGTTCAACAACTTTGGAAAATTACTTGGCAGTGAGATAGGAAGAAAAGAGGCAGGATACAAACGCTAAATAATTAAGACAAGCATAGCTGTTGGGATGTGATAAAGACTGGCTGGAACCAGATGAAACCAAGGTGGCTTTGAAAATAGTCCAGACATTGATCTTTAGCTCATTATACCTTCATTGTAATACTAAAAATCACTCCCCCTTACACTATAATAGCTCTGAGGAGGACTAGGAAAGGCCAAAAAGTGGGCAGTGGCTCAATTTCTGGAAAATCCCCACTCTACCCGAAAATAGCAAGAATATTCCTCCCACTTGTTAGCTTGTGAAACTACTTAACCCATAAAACCCTACAGCCCCCATGCCTGGGGGCTGCTCTCACTTTCTGAGACAGCCTACATTCTGCCTATGGAGAGTGTATCTCTCTAAATAAACTTGCTTTTCCTTTACTCTTAAATTCTTTCATGCAAGAAGCCAAGAACACTCTCTTGGTGGGCTGTCATAAGGACTCCTGCTGGCCCCAGGACATGACACTGACATCTGCCTTTCTTGCAACATTAGGATCTACCAAAGCTGATCATACATATACAATATGATCTGCAATTTCAGAACTTGGCATATATCCAACTAAAATGCATACATGAATACCAAAATATAGGGTAAGTATTTCCACAGCAGCACTGCTCACAGAGCTCAGAACAAGAAGGTTATCCAATGATAACCAAAGATAGAATGTCTATATTGGTGTATATTCACACATGGACAAACAGCATATTAATAGCATAGTATGAACCAATGACCCAGTGGTACATACAACAGATGTACCATTTGCCTCATCACATGAAATTTAAAAATAAGCAAAAATAATCTACAAGATAGAGGTCATGACAACCGAGAGAGCCAGTAGAGGGAAAAGGAAGCAGGGTGAGCAGAAAACACAAGGGGGCAGAATGGCTGCAGATAATGCCCTATTTTTTGGTCTGAGAGGTGATTACAAAGGGATGTTTGCATTTTTATAATTCATTTTGATGTGTATTTTTCTGGAGGTGTAGTATACTTCAATAAAAGAATAAGCAATAAGGATCTATGGACCATAAAAAAAAACCCTACATAAAGTTAATAAATAGGCTCATGAAGGACTTCTCCAATCCAACTTCTGTCTGCACATATTTTGAAAAACAGCTTTACTGGCATGTAGCTAGACATTTGCTAGTAGGCTATTGATTGTTTCGCTCAGCCTGAATTGCTTTACTCACATCAGCAAATCAATCGGCCCCTTCCTCCAATCCTTTCTCCACACAGCCAAAAAGAATTTGAAAAGATGTAAATTATATCATGGCTTTTTCTGCTTGAAACCCATCAATAGCTTCCCACTGCATTGAAATAGAACCTGAATTTCTAAGACTTCATTGTTTCTTTTGGTCCTGCAACTCGACGCCACACCCACCTCTCCAGGTGCCTCTGGCAGCAGACTGTCCTAGGTCAGCATTTCAGGCTGAACCTTCCATCCATGCCCACACAAGCAGGTTGATTTCTTCACTCCTTTTTGCACTTGTGATTGATTTTGTCAGAAGAGCTTTCACAGTGTTTCCTCTCCTCCTCCTTTTATTGAAAGTGTCTGCTTCAATTTCACCCCTGCTAAGGAGCCCACTATGGCTCACTTGTCTAAACTACCCTGCCTCTCATTTTATTGCTGGACCAATTACTTCTTCTGCAGCACTATCAGAATCTGTAATAACGCTACACATCCATCCACCCATCCACCTGTCCATCCATCCTGAGCATGCTCTCTCTGCAGAGTTTAAATCCTGGGAACTTGCTTGATTTGAATATCCAGGACCTAGGAAAGTTAGGGTATGTAATAGTTACTCAATAAAAGCATGCTGAAGAAATAAATGGAAATTAAAAAGGAAACTAACCAGTCAACACATTGCTCTGCTTTATATCTGAGCATTTCCCCCTTTTGCTAAAATCCAAACTGACTTTTTTGTGAAGAATACATAACTATTTTCACTGAATAAAATTGTATTTATTCCCTAACTTAGCAGCACACTGTACACAGAGGGTAGATTAAGACACAGACACTGCCGAAGTTTAAGTGGTGGAGTGACACTCAAACACATTGCTGTGGTTCACGCTGGCTTACAAGGAAGTTATACAATTGTAAAAAAAAATATGAAAATGAAATCAATCATTTTTTCCCCAGAAACTCAAAGAAACAACCAGAGAGAAAGGCTTAGAAAGGTTTACTGATAACTACTCTAAATTACCAATTTTTTAAAAAACTGCTTAATTATTTCAATAATGCAGTCTGTATTAACACCTTTATTCTGTGATCTAAAAAGGGATCATGTTGTTGACATGCATTAGCAATGATACAGGATGTAAGAGTAGGCAGGACTTCCACAGAAATGAACATGTATGGAAGGAGCAAGGGTCAATAAATTTGCAATATACCAGCATTAGAACCAAGAGAAAGTGCTGCAGGGAAGGAACACATGTTCTGATGGGACTCAAATACCTTCCCAATCTCCATGCCCCAAACACACATATGTAGTTTTAACACAGAAGCCACAGGGATCCTGTTGAACCTGAGTTGGATCATGTCCCCCTGCTCAGGACCTTCTAACTATGCCCCATCTTATTCAAAGGGAAAGCCAAAGTCCTACCATATCTCACAATGTTTTGAATGGCATGGCACTCTCCTCTGATCCCCTCTACTTCTCCCCGTCTCTCACCCCTACCCCATTCCCTTTGGCCTGAAAATGCCAGCACTCACCAGCTACAGGCCTTGTCCATCACCTCTCTTCCTGGACATCCTGAGCCCAGGCCTCCCAGCTCTTCCTTCTTCTCCTCCAGATCTCCACGATCAGCTCTTGGTGAAGCCTTCCGAGGCCCATTTGCCTAGATGTTCAACTCCCTCTGTGAGGTCCTAACTATTTCAAATTCTCTTTCTCTGCTTTGTTTGTTCTCTGTAGCCTTGACTGCACACATATATATTATATTTATTGTCTACTGGTCTCACTGAAATGTAATTTCCATGGGGACATGAAGTTTGTTTGCCTATTCATTAAAACACAGTGACTGAATAGTTTAAAAATCAAATTGAAATGAAATGAGTTCTGTATTTCAAAGGCGGTTTCCTACATCTAATTCAGCTTTTCAATCTAGAAGAACAGTTTTCAGGATGTCTAGTTTACCCTATCATGGAAAATCTATGGCATATTTTCTATATAGAAAGAAAAACTGGTGGCCTTGGGCTGTTATTTATTCTTAAATCAGTTTGAAAAACTGTCAATGGATTGTTCATCTCTAAGCAAAGGAAATCCAACAGTGTCAGATGAAAAATAATCACACTCATTTGTTCTTTTTGCTTTTAAGCTTAAAAGCCAAAACATTTTGTACCCAGAGACTAAGAAATGTATCTCCTCCTTGTAAAGGCTTAATAAAAATGTAAATGGTAATAATATTAATGGTAAATTAATTAAACATTCTAAAACAGACAAGGAATTTTGGAAGTGTTTAAAGTTATGGACAAGACACTTACAGATAGGAAGATCAGGCTGTGTAAGTTAGTTCCATCAACATTATATCCAATAAAGTTGCTATTTGTTTTTATATAACCAGTATGTGTGCTTTATGTGTATGTTTACATGTATGTATGTGTGCCTGTGTATTCTCTTGAGATAATCAGGGAAGAATATGACAGTAAAAAATGACACAGCTTTACAACAGGGGGACAAAGTGCTAGAAGAATGTCATTAAGTTCTGGCAAAGCCAAAAGCGATATTGCTTCACATGCATGTTTTGTAAGAACCTGGAGGCTTTGGGCTTTGACTCTGTCCTGTGTAAAGTAAGCGGCCTCAGGCTCCTCCTTCCACTCTGGGGTTCCGGGCTCCATCAGCATTCCTTTCATACTCTCCTCCCTCATAATCTTCTGCCACCATTAATTAGCTTTTCACAGCTTTTTTCAAGAACAAAAGTTGAAAATCGATTAAAAGAACCTTACTCATTTTCTCCAGCATCATTTGTGAAAGACATTAATTACTCCGTCCAACACAAAACAATCTAATGCTTTTTCTATCCATGTGATCATTACTTGGTTTCCGTTTCCTGCCCATATAATTAAAATTCTCTCTTAAATTAATGGAGGCCATTGAGAAACCATGAGAGAGCCACCCACAAAGCCCAGTGACTGCTGCTGTTCACAGCTCGCCCATGTGGTGGTGTGCAGAGTTGAAGGCAAATATTCTGGCCATCAGCCTCCGTGTTAACCCTGAGCTTCCCTGAGGTCAGGACCTGCATCTTTGTCATCTGATTCCTCACTTCTAGTCTGCTTAGAAAAATATCTGTTGACCAGCTGACTGAGTGAATATAGATAACTAAGAAGAGTGGGATCTGGTGTGTAAATGGAAGAGGAAGGCAAGTTCCACCAACACAGAGGCTGGTCTTGGCCTGTTGCAAAACGTCCTGGTCCCTTGCATGGATTCTGGGCATTAAGCCCAGACATGACATGAGCTGCAAAAGGGCCTGCAGTCCCTCTGAGATCAACAGTGAGGGGAGAAAGTGGTTTACCCAGAACCCCAGAAAGGAACTGGAGTAGGGTGTGGAGGTACAGTCTGATGGGCAGGGACAGGGTAGCACCAAAAACAGCCTGAGTCCCTTCTATTTCAGTGATCCTGGAACAGCTTTGACGTTTCTGAGGCCGACATAACCCCCACTTTGAGAAAACTGGGCAGTCTTGGACCCCATAAAAGTATATACTCTGTGGCTGTTACCCCAGGGCTTCTTGGAGGATTTTCTCGGAAAGTGGCTAGCTCCTCCTAGAGGTCCACAAGCTGTCCCCCAGGGCGCTCCCTGCCTGGACACTACAGGTGTGCACACCTGCTTCTGCACGCACTTTCAATTTAGAAAATGCTAGCCACATGGCAGGGGGTGACAGTCTGCATAGAGTGGAGGCCCCGAAGGCAACGGAAAGACAAGGTGAGGCTTGAAGGTGGCCTGCAAGGAGGAAGAGTGGCCCGGGAAGAGCGATCAGAGTTGGTCCAGCTGCCACCAGCCCAGGAGTGCAAGGACACCACATCTAAGCTTTGTTACAGAGAATTACAGTCCTCTCAGAACTTGTTCTTTGTCATTCCTTGTGGTTATTATTATCTTTTAATAAGTTAAATTTCACGTGATTGTATAAAAATAAAATCACCAATTATGTGGGGCAAAAAGCAAAACTCCTCCTGTGCTGAGGTCCAGTCCTGACTGCAGAGGAAATCAGTTAGGAGGGTGTCAAGAGCTGACAGCGTTGCTGATGCTGGGCTGCTGGGGGCCAGCTGCCGCTGCAGGATGCTCGGGTAAAAGGCCCCCAGCACGACCCTGTCCACCCCTTATCTTACAGAACCCGGGGCTCTCAACCGGTTGTCAAAAAGGAAAGTTCTGGATACCTCGTCTGACTGTCCTGGCAACTGTGACTCCAATCCCAGAGCCCCTTGACAGTGGCACAGTTGGGAAGAGGGCAGGGAAGATGTTGCTGGTCAGTGGTCCCCCTAGAAGTACCTCGGCATTTACCAGGACAGTGAAGCCCACAAGGGAGGCAGGTCTGTGGGGAGAGGTTGGGAGGATGATGGGGAAATGGAAGACAAAGGATGCAGGAGAGCAAGAATGCATGGGAAAAGAGACAAGATGAGGGGCCCAGACAGGCAGGAGGGAGACGCTGCCAAAGGAGCCTGACACAGCAGCTGGGTGAGGCCACGCAGCAGGGCCAGAAATGAAGGGGCTACCTGGGGAGGGCCAGGAGGCCAGGCCGGCTGTCTCCCCGCTCAGCGTGGCCCACGCAGCACAACCGATCTATGACAGTGGCACTGGTGTAACTCAGGACACACTGACCATCACCTGACCCACACCCCATCCCTCGCTGCTATGACATCGTGGGGTAGGGACTGCCTAAGTGCTCAGCTTTGCAGAAAGAAATGCCAGTCTTATATCCTTCTAGACCTTACCTTTGCATACATGTACTCCCTCAGTCTTTTCAGTGGTACAATTAATATCCTATTACCTGTTCTTGGGTGACTTGTTTCTCATATGCCATGGCATATTCCATGTCCCATGCCCAAACATAATTCATCCCCCACTGTCTGAGCAGATTTCTATTGTGAGAATTTACTGGGATTCACTGAACCTGTCACAGGCTCTGTCATGAAATGTGGGTCTTCCTCGGCTATATTTGCCTGCAAAGGCAGAAACAGCTGATGGAAATGTTCTTGGAAGTAGGAATGCTGGGTCAAAATGCAACTAGATGTCACATTTAGATAGACAGATATTTAGATAGATAAATCACCCATCACAAATCACAACTCAGTTATGTATCATCACTGACTAACCACGTGAGGGTCTGGCCCCTGCACCCATGCCAAGACTGAGTGTCTTTATATATATATAGTCTTTTAAATATCTGCCAACCTGGTGAACAAAATGTGGTACCTCAGACTTCGTTTTTGCTTTTTACTCCCTTAATTTGCATTTCTCTGATTACTCATGGGATTAATGAACTTTTCATTTGTATATGGACTATTTGGATTTCTTCTGCAAATCTCTTCTATATATTCTCTGATTAACTTGTTTATTTTTCTTACTGGTTTGAGGCACTCTGTGTATCAAGGATATTCAATTTTTAATAAATTTCCCAAGATTGGTTGCTTGTCTTTTTATTTTTAATGATGACTTTCACCCAAAGAAGTTGAAAATTTAATGAAATAAAGTCTTCTATTTCTCTTACATGGCTTGTGAGCTTTGTGATGTACTCAGATTATGCTTTCCTCAATATCACATACTAAAGATGCCTTTGATGCAGCCCTAAGGACACAAGGAGTGAGTGGTGGGAGCCGTGGGGGGCAGGAGAGGGCTTCAAGGAACTGAGAGTAAGTTGGATGTGTGTGTTCTGTGTGCAACTGTGTGGTTATGTATGTGTGTCTGTATATGTGGTTGTGTTTGTGGTTCTGTGTGTGTACATGTTTGTGTGTATGGGGGTTGTGAATGTGTGGGACTGTCAGGGGGCTGTGTGTGGAGTGCACGGTTGTGTGACTGTGTGTGGGTATATGGTTTAGTGTGTACGTGTAGTTGTGTGTGCAGCTGTGTGGTTGCACATGTGGATATGCTGTGCGCATGAGGTATATCACTGTGTTAATAGTTGTGTGTGTGCGATTTTGTTTGTGAGTATGTGGTTGTGTGTGTGGTTCTATACATGTGCATGTTTGTGTGTGGGGTTATGTATGTGTGGGACAGTGGGGGGCTATGTATGTGCTGTGTGTGGTGCGTGTCACTGTGTGATTATGTGTGGTTCAGTATGTGTGGATATGTTGTGTATATATAAGACAAGTATATGCTTATGTTAGTTGTGTATGTCTGGTTCCACGTGTGTGCATGCTTGTGTGTGGGGGCTGTGTGTGTGATTTTGTATATATATTATGTGGTTGAGTGTATGCACAGTTGTATGGTTATATGTGTGGATATGTTGTGTGTGAGGGGTGTTTGACTGTGTTAGTAGTTGTGTATGTAGTTTCTTATGTTTTCTGTGGTCAAGTGTATGTGGATATGTTGTGTGTGTGTGAGAGAGGGTGTATGATTGTGTTAGTAGTTACGGGTGTGTGTGGTTCTATGAGTGTAGGCAGTGTGTTGTGTGTGTGGTCACGTGACTATGTGTGTGTCTGTGTGGTTGAGCGTGTTTGTATGTGTGTGTAGTGCATATGTAGCTGTATGGTGTCAGCTAACTTGTCTCTTTAGTTCACGGGTCTGCAGACTCAGAGAAGCTGCCTCTGGTTCTTACAAAGCGATGAATCCTTGACCTTTAGGCTTAAGTGACTTTGTTTCTCATGGGGAGCATTTCACTGGGTATTTGCATGGGAAGAAAACTGAGCCAGATCATTGGTGAGCCGAACTGCCCTGCAGCGGGCAGTGACCCTCTCACTAATCTCTGCAGTTCCCCTGCTCCCAGACCCTGAGCAGAATCACATCCCTGGTCCCCGGAAGCAACGTGTGAACTTATAAGCTGCTTTGGTCAGTGACATGTGAGAAGTGATGCATGTCATTCTCGGTGGATGCATCTCATTGTCGGTCCTTCTTGTCCTCCCACCATCACCCCTGGTGACCTTCCAGATAGCTGTAGCTCTACTAGCCTCAGTGAGGATAACATGGAGCAGGCTCCAGGCACACCCAGGAAACAAACCTTGCAGATGACTCCTGCGACCTGGGGGCTATTAGTCACTGTCTAACTAATTGTTGTGCTAAGTCCTTCCATTCACCCCATGGCTTCAAACATCCTCTCTCTACTGATGACTCTATGCTTTGTAATCCTGCTGCTGCTAAGTCACTTCAGTCGTGTCGACTCTTTGCGACCCCATAGACAGCAGCCCACCAGGCTCCCCTATCCCTGGGATTCTCCAGGCAAGAACACTGGAGTGGGTTGCCATTTCCTTCTCCAATGCATGAAAGTGAAAAGTGAAAGTGAAGTCGCTCAGTCATGTCCGACTCTTAGTGACCCCATGGACTGCCGCCTACCAGGCTCCTCCGCCCATGGGATTCTCCAGGCAAGAGTACTGGAGTGGGGTGCCATTGCCATCCTAGCACACACCTAACCCCTGAGCTAGGAACCGGGTTGTTTTGGGGCTTTTTTTGGCTCTACCTCTCTCAACTTATAAACTCTTCAGTGCCCAGGGCTCTGTCATGGGCTCCTTTCTCTTCTCTGTCTACACCCTCCCCCTCAGTAATCGATTCTACATCAGGCTTGGGAAATACTGTTTCTGCAATGGTATTTTCCAAAGCCTGGCTAACACCTGTCCACTTTATTCCTGGACGATGCCTGCATTATTCTGAACTCTCAGAACTCAATAGAAATATTGTCCCTGCCTCCTGAATTACACTCTTGAATTGAACAATAGTGCCTAATATAAAAGAGGTCCTTGAAAAAGTCAACACACAATTTGATAAAGAGGTAGGAAAAAATGTAATTATTAAAAAAAAAATTTAACAGTTTAAGTCGGGAAAAAAGGAAGGAAAAAAGAAGGGAAAGGTAGATGCAGCTTTGTTACATCAAACGGAAAACGCAAAAACTGAAAACAGAATGTTGCCCCATGTCAGCAGGAACCTTCATCAACAATCATATTTGAGAAGCACCAAAAAAAAACCAAAACATGGGACAAAGAACTATAATCAGTATTTTGTAATAACCTATAAGGGAAAATAATATGTATTATTATATATTATATTATATATTTATGAATCACTGTGCTATGCACCTGAAACTTACACAACACTGTAAATCAACTATACTCTAACAAAAATTTAAAGATAAAACATTAAAAAATAAAAGCACTGAAAGGCTTTAGAAATCTAAAGCAAATAAATACAGATTTTCATTAGCTGATAGCAGCTCTTCTATGTGCAGACTTGAAACTTTTTCATTTGGATATGAATTTTTTTATTGCATAGATTTATAATCATGAAAACTTGGTTTAAAATTGTAGTGGTTTTGAGACTCCCTTTCTACCCCAAACTGTTACATGTAATTCCCTTACTTACATGTTCTTAAACTCTTAAACCATGATTTTGCTTCCAAAAAAAGAGGCAAGAACTGAACCCAGCTCTCGTTCTAAAACACACATTCCCCATGAATGTACCCTCAAGGACACAGCTCACGCAGGACCACAGTCAGCGGGACACTGCAGTGGCGGTCCCAATCGCTGCATTAAGTCACCGCCCCCGCCGACCATGAGCACATTGTGGAGTCTATTTGAATGCTGGAGGTGGGGCAGCACTGGCAGGACTCCCTGGGTCAACAGTTTGCAACAGGAGGATAGCTCTCTTTGCATGATGGGAATCAGGTTCTGGGAAGAGCTACCTGAATCTAAGGTGGAAAATGGCAACAATAATAGAAAAATATATTCAGCCTACCTCATTGTATTGTATCAAGAAACAAAAGTCTTCACTTTACAATCACGCATCAAGCCTATGATCAGAATGGCGAGGCCAGTGGAGGTGGAGACAGGAGCGTGTGGGACAGGCCACCCAGAGCAGCCTGCAGGGGTACTGGGTGGGTCCCAGGGCTCACTCACCTGGAAGAGATTCTCTTCCCCATCAGGTCCCAAATCCATCACCCTCTCATCACCAGAACAATACCCTGGCCCTCCTAGACTTCCCACCTGGAAGCCCATACTCGGTGGTTCATCCCTCTGCCTCACCCCCATGTCCCAGTGTCTGGCACAGAGCAGCTGAGATGATCCCCACTTCTCCTGTCTATTCCCAGCCCCATTCCATTCCCCACAGAGGAACTTTACTGACGTTTGAAACCAGAGCATGTTTTGCCCTCACCTCAAATTCTAAGGTGGCCTCTTCCTATATATGGAATCAAAATAGAAGCTCCTTTCCATGTCCCAGGAACAGAAGACTTCTGGCCCCCCCTTACCCCTCCAAGTTTTCCCTTACACTTTTTCCTTCCATCATTTCACTCCTGTCCCCCTTAGTGTCTCCCCTCAGATCCTCTACACATTCTTCCTCTTTTGTCTGCAACTTTTCCTGCATTGATTCACATACATTCTCACATCCTATGTCACTTGCTAAGAGGCTTCTGCTGGTTAATGTACCTATTAAGTCCCATCTGTATTTTCTCATAGAACTCACTTTTTTCCTTAACTGTGCTTCACGTTAATTGCAGTAGATACATGTGCATGTGTTAGTATCTTTATCCTTCATTGTACTGGAAACTCCAGGGAGGGGTGGGCCATGTCTGTTAACCTTCACTGGAAACCAGCGTCTGGCACACAGATACCTAGAGAGTGTCGAATAAGGACAAATACATAGTTTATTGGGTAGATAGGTAATTTAAATTCATAACTGTGATGCCCATAGGCTAGCAAAACAGCGTGGACTCTTGGGCCTGGCTTGTGTCCTAACACAGACACTGAGTGTCATGAGAAGGAAGAGGTAACAGCAAGGAAGTTCAATGCCCAGGACATGCCAGCAACTGGCTACAGTCACCATTGTTCTCATTACTGTAGAAGCTTGAATTTAGACTAGCAGGGAAGGCGTCAAGTGCTCAGAGCAAAGAGCTGAAGACAAGGCTTGCTGAGTGTGGCCTTTCAATGTTTTTTCTTTTAAAGTTAAAATGACATAGCAGATCTGACACCTGGTATACCTTCAAGGGCATTCCATACGGTGCCCGGAGAAAAAAATATTATAGCTAAAATGGGGTCTTATTTTCATTCTCTACTTTCAGACGTTAATCCCCTGCTTCCTGGACCTTAATCCCATCTCACTCGCATTCCTGTCAGGAACTGGCTCCCATGCCTCCCCCAGGATCACAGCACCCTGCTGTCAGCACAGCTCACCGCCTCCCTGGACTGCAAGGCCTCCTCCAAAGCTCTGTCACAGTCCAGCCTTCCATCCATCATCTGATCTCCCGACCTTGTCGCCTACACCTGCCCCACCACTTTCCTCTTCGTGTGCACGAGGCCCTCCACCCTTTGCTTTCTACCCTCATTTCTCCCATTGAGTCTCCTATTTTCCCTTCTCTCTCCCATGATACTGATGATCCCTATCATGGAGTGAATGTTTGTATCTCCCTAAATTCATATGTTGATGTCCTAATGTGCATCGTGATGACATTAGGAGGTGGGGCCTTTAGAAGGCAATTATGACCTTCATGACCTATGAGTGTCCTTATAAGGAGAGGCATGAGGGAGATGATCTCTTTCTGCCTCATGAGGACATAGCAAGAAGGTGACCATCAGCAAATCAGGAAGAGAGCCCTCACTGGAACCCAACCATGCTGGTCCCTAATCTCGGACTTTCAGTCTCCAGACTGTATGAAATACATTTCTACTGGTTAAGTCCCCCTGTTTGTGGTAGTTTGTTATAGCAGCCTAACTGAGAGAGATTATTTCTTGTACTTCAAATTCTTATCTCCGTCATGGTATTTTACTCTTCTTTCTCCTCCAGGTCCCCATCTTCCACTTTTAGTGCTGGTTCTCTGTCTTCTCTCATTATCCTGCTGTGGACTTCTGTCAATGCTTTGCTTGTGAGAGTCCATCTGTCCATTTCCCATGCTCCAAATAGCCTCTATGTATCTGATTATGAAATGTCTACATTCCAGCAAGCCTACCAAGGCTAACTCAGTCCGTTCTTCAGTTGTGTGCTGGGGGATTTTATTTCCTGAAGCTCACAATGCAGTAATCACATGAGATGACATGGGGTCAAGTGTGTTTCCTGCAAAGGGGCAGCACAGTGGGCTTGGAGGAGGTGACCTGAGTTAAATCCCAACACTGTCATTTCTGATCTACATGACTCTGGGCAGGACACGTAGGCTTTCTACACCTTGGTATCCTCATCTCCCACATGGGATTGCACTCAAGGGGTTGCTGTCATCACACAGAGTGAGATTCAAAGGGTCTGTAGGGAGTATGATGATGAAAGAAAGGGCAGAAAGGTCCATGGACAGTTCAAGCTCAGTGCAAGTTGATGCCTTCTGCACTGGAGAAGAATATAGCAGTTTCTTGGTCAAGTCACGGTGATGTCAAAGGTAAAAATTTTTAAATATATAAATATAAAACATAATGAGGACTGGCTCCAAGATCCCCATTTCTTCCTAACTGGTGAGGTTATCTCTTTAAGGCTTTCAGTAACTGGGTGGCACAGGACTACTGGGATCAAACATCTGTGGCATAGTTTGACTGAGCTGTGGTATTCAAGCCCCAGAAATTGATTTATCAATTTAAATACTGTTACTATTTGATGTGGTAGCCAAATGCAGTTGGATCATGTCCATTTTTATTCTTCTCTAAGCAAGATTCCCCCCTTTACATCCTATAGAGGCGTTCCATAATCAGAAGTTGGGAGATGTATTTTGATTTTGCATTTTAAAGAAGTAAGATAAGCACACAGATATTTATAGCAGCTTATTCATAACTGCCAAAACTTAGAAGCAACCAAGATGTCTATGTTCTACAGAGGTGATTGGATAAATAAACAATGGTGCATCCAGACAAGGGAAAATTATTAAGTGCAAAAAAGAAATGAGGTACAAAAACACAGGGAGGAACCTTAAATGTATCTTACTGTAAGAAAGAAGCCAATCTGAAAAGTCTACATCTTGTATAATTTCAACTGTGTGAATTTCTAGAAGAGACAAACTACCCAGACAATGAAAAGACTCATGGTTTCCAGGGGTTAGGAGGCAAGAAGGGACAAAGAGGTGGAGCACAGAGGATTTTAGGGCAATGAAACTATTCTGTATGACACTCTATACATGTACATGTATAGGTCAGGGGCTATACACGTCATCTTACATTTCTCCAAAACCACCGGATGGACACCACCAAGAATGAACCCTCATGCAAACTATGTATGTATTGGGGGTGACTAGGTGTCAGTGTAGGTTCATTAATTGTAACAAATACACTGCTCTGGGGGGTGATGTTGATAACAGGGTCCCTATGCATGTGTGGGGCATGTGGGTATATAGAAAATATCCTAAATTTGCTGTGACTGCCCTAAAAATAAAGTCTATTTAAAAAGACTAAGATAGGAAATTATTCCCAATAAAAAAGTACATGTCAATACATCATCACATAGAGTAACCATTCTCAAACATGCTCTATTCCTTCTGGGAGCAGAAGAAAGAGAGCCCAGGGCAGGCCAAGTTCTCTTCTCCTAACTTTCTGGAATTTCTTCTTTGACATTAAAATTATATATATAAAAAAAAAACACAACAGACTGAGCATCGCCTCAGCCCCTCCCTCACTCCACGGCCCTGTGTTTTTACATTCATTTGCTTTCCACGTAGCTCAGTTGGTAAAGAATCTGCCTGCAATGTGGGAGACCTGGATTCAATTCCTGGGTCAGGAAGTTCCCCTGGAGAAGGAAATGGCAACCCACTCCAGTATCCTTGGCTGGAGAATCCTTTGGACAGAGGAGCCTGGCAGGCTACAGTTCATGGGATCCAAGAGTCGGACACGACTTAGAGCTATCTTTCTTTTTCTTCTTTCTTTTCTCAACCACTCAGACACAATGAACACCTGGATTCAATGGAATTTTTTAAACAGCAGAAACGCCACAAGAAGCTCCTGATGGCTCTGGCCTGTGGGCTTGATATTTACTCTGGGCTAGAGATAACTGTGATGACAGGAGGCTCAGAGAGAGAGGTCCAGTCCTGCCCAAGGGGTCGCGAGATAGCTTATCCCGTGTCCGAGTTCAACTTGCTTTGCCTTATGCTGGGTTTCACCCTTAGATCAAAGGGAGGATAAATTCAGTGGTGAAACTTCAGCTTAGTAAACTAACCAAAACACACAATTCACGGTAGAAAGCTGTTCATGACATATGGCTAAAAGAGCCAAAAAGTGAATCTTGCAGTGTGCGCCCATTACCTGGAAAATCACTCTGGGAAGTTCTGTGGCACATCCAACAGGCATGCCGTTGACATGCTGACTTTATAAAGATGACCTCCCTACCGCCTCATGTAACTACATAACATATTATGGGGAAATGCTGTACTAATAAAGCTAGATGTGGTCCAATGGTTGTAGTCTGCCTTCCCTTCCACCACTTGTAAGCATTTCTTCCAGTGCCTTTTCCCATAGAATACTTGTTTCTGGGGTCACATCCCATTTTCTTGGCTATATTTTCCTTTGGGTATCAGTCTGTGTGTTTTGCTGTGGTTGTAAAAATCTCACCCAAATGGCAGCCCAGAATCCTCCCCTTGACCATGAGCAGGATCACTAACTCCTCTGCATTCAGCAGCCAAAACCAAGAAGTGTCACTTGCTTGGCGTCTCAGCATGCCATGGTGGGCTCTGGCATCCAAGTTTCAATCCTGACTCAGGATCCTGATGGCTGAGTAAACGTGGCCAAGTGGTTGATTTACTGGAGCCCTGCCTTCTTCTTGAGGGTTCAGTCCCTGGGTCAGGAAGATCCTCTGGAGGAGGACATGGCAACCCACTCCAATATACTTGCCTGGAGAATCCCATGGACTGAGAAGCCTGGCAAGCCACAGTCCACAGGGTAGCAAACAGTCGGACATGACTGAAGTGGCAGAGCATTCATGCTTTCTCTATATCTCATCTCATTTGACTGCTGAGGGTGAAATATTGTGATACATCCCAAGGGGTCAGAACAGAGTCCAGGGCAGAGTGGATGGATCTTGATGATGGTGATGACAATATCTGCTGGTACTCCCTCCCCTGAGCCCAGCACATTCCAGCTCTTTGTGACCCCCACCCACATCCCCAGACTCAGTCAACATGGGCCACTCATTCTCTGAGTCCCAAAAACCAGGATCTTGCTTTTACTCAAAGTTCCTCCCACCTTCTGCCTCCTCTTGCACAGCTTTCATGTTCTACTCCACTGCATGGCTCATTTCTATTGGCCCTTCAGAATTCATCTCAAATACTGCTTCCTCCAGGAAGCCTTCCTGGGCTGCACTGACCAGATCAGGGCAGCCCCTTGCTCACTGTTCTGAGTGTGAGCTTGGCTCATCAGGGAGCAGAGGTCACATCTGTTTGATTCACTGCTGTCTGTCCAGGGCATGCTGAATGGTAAACCACTGTCTGCTGAATGATTTAAGAGTCATAGCTGGAACTGTCACCTTGGGAATCAACTGTAGATGGATGCTGTCTGGGTCCTCTCAGAAAAAGAACTCAGAACTCAAAGCTCAGCATCTGAAAGAAAGGAGGACTCAGGAAGAGACACGCACAGGCCCTCCAGACCCAGCCATCCAGAGGAGGACAGAAAGCCAGGGATATGGAGATAGGACAGCACGGAAACACTGATCATGCCTCCCAGGGGACGACGACATCATAAAAACACTGCTTCAAAACAAATGCAAAACTGGAATACAAAGTCAACCAGAATTCCAATGTTGTATTTTGGGGGAACTGAATGCAATTATTTTGAAGTATAAAGTATGAACTGATAAGAATAATAGTAACATGAATAAACACAGTGAACATTTTTTATACTTATGGCTGAAGTGGCAGTGGGTGAGGGTATAGAAAAATATCAAGAACTGGACACAACTTGATAATCACAGACACCAGGTACTGAATCTATGGGGATTCAGTATACTACTGTTCTGTATACACTTATAGAGGTTTAATATTTTCCACAAAAAAATGAGGCACTCTCCTAAGCACTTTACATCTATTTTTAAAAGCAGACAAGAAAACCAAAGAACAGAATAACAGGGAGGGTTTGCTTTACCATAAAGGTGTGCTAATCAATACATTATGATACCAATGTACACCCAACTGGCCCGTAGCTCTCAGGGAAAAGAATAGTTTACTTAGTAAATGAATCTGACAGAAAACAAACTTACACCGTACCCCACCCATACACAGAAGTAAATTCCTGGTAAATTAAAGACATAAATGTAAGACATGTAACTGTAAACATACCACAAGAAAATGTATTCAAATATTAAATAGCTGTATGACTCTGACATGGGGTAGACCTTTTTAAACAATGCAAGATACTCAGTAATTACAAATAAAATAATAAAAAATACTTAACAGGATAATATTTCAAAATATGACAAAACAAACAACACAAAAATAGTTGTAACACATATTTCAGTAAAGTGCTAACCTCCCTTTAAATAAAGTCTTAACATAAAGGCAAATGACTCAACAGAAACTCAGGCAAAAGACATGAAGAGGCAATTTATAGGAAAAAAATCCAGAAAGCCAAGAATGCATAAAAAAGACGCTCACTCTGAGCAGTAATCGTGAACAAACAATGCAAATTTCCAAAACCATATCATTTTCAGACAGACTGGGGAAGAAGCTGGTGATGATACCCAGACACAAAGGGATTGAGGGAACTCTTTATGCTTTTGCATTTTTCGTACGAATGTAAATTTCTAAGCCCTTTTGGGAAAGTCATTTGAAAATAGCAATTCAAGTTCAAAATAAAGAGCTTGTTGACTCAGTGATCCCATTTTGGGAAATATATCTTATAGAAATAAAAACTAGTAGTATATTAGAAAGTGTTCAATGACACTTAATAAAGACTTCTGAAGTGGCAGAAAATGAGAAAATCACAATGCTTCTCAACAGAGAATAGCTGGATAAGCTGGATGGATTCATATGTTTAGAAAAGATAAATCAGACTTGATTTGTTGATCTGGAAGGACATCCATGACACACAGTTTGCTGAGGAAAGGAAGCGTCACAGTAATATGGATTGCACGGAACCACTGACATCTGGTTGTAGAAACAAGTGCAAAAGGCTCTTCTATATTTATAAATAGGTGCACAGGTGTAGCTAGTAATTTATACACAATATTTATTAGCGAAGGGAAGTATAAATTGGGGGGCATCAATAACATTTTAAAAATTCTTTTCATTGCTTCACTGGCTGGAAAATTCCTATTACTTTTGTGATAAAAAAATAAATGAAAGCATCTCTGCAGAAAGTGATGATTTGCCCAAGAAGCCACATGAAAGGAGAATTTCAAGGAGCTGATAATTGGTTAAGGAAGAGCCAATAAAGGCTGAGCCTCAGGAGAAGGTGGGCAAGCCCCTGTACCACAGAACAGGTGCAGGAGGAGGAGGGGGCGGCTTTGAGGCAAATGATGAGGATTCCATGGTATGAGAGCCCACTGCTCCAGCCATTATCTTCCAGCTCCATAACCAGCATCCTTACTGTAAAGTGGAGAAGTGAGGAATGTGGTTGAATACAGACCTAATCAGAGAGGAGGGGAAGGTTTGCCAGGGTTGCTCTAGGTCCCTGGACCACCCCAACAGCCGACCACAACTTCAGAGGGTCCTATGGGGTTGTACAGAGTCGGACACGACTGAAGCTACTTAGCGGCATCTTGATAGAGCAACACAGGGAGTCCTATTTCCTGGGCAACTCAGGCAGATTATCTGCTCACCAGGAGGACAGCAACTGCTTTTCTGGGAGGAAAGGGCCAGAGCCGGGCCACTGTTGAGATCCTTGATAGTGGTGTGCACGAGCACTGTCAGTGACGTATCTTTGCAATGTGCTGCTCATTGTGAGTTTTGAAATCCAGCCCAACAGAAAGCATAACCCCAGTAAGATGGTGCTTCCTGAGACAGGACGCAGAGGCTGAGTGCTGCCTGCCTATGGCACGTGATCCCCACAGTTGGACCGTGGTCCAGAGAGGCACAGACGTGATGCGTGGGTGTCAGGGCAGGCCTGACACCTGCATCCTTTAGCCTTTGTGCTCGGACAGGCTGGGGGCGGAAAAGCCAAGAAGCCGTCCTGGCTTTAACACTATTCGAATTGTTCCTCCAATGAGGATTTTAAACTTCCATTTACACCTCCCAGGCTCACTGAAATCACTCCCACACTCATGCCAGGCTTCTACAAATGCCACATTGTGATCAGATGCTAAATGCAGTGGTCCTCAGAGAGGCTGAGGACCGCTTGAGAGGGGTGCCCACCCCTGGGTGGGGGCTTCAGAAAGACCAGGGACTGGTACAACATTCATTCCTGAGGAACAGCCCGGCTTCTCAAAGCGAAACTTGTGTGTGCAGGATCTACAAATATCAGAGGTATTTTTATGCCACTCACCTGGAACCAGTTGTCTTTGGAAGCCACTGAAAGCCCTCATCATGCTCATGAATGTGTGAAGCCAATGAACTGACAAACACCTGATTTCTATCAAAAGGCAAATTCGAGGCCCATGTCTCAGTCACACACTTCAAATACTGGATCCAGCTGCCCACAAAACAACTGCATTTTCACACTTTCATCCTGCCTCTTCCTCAAAAAGTAAACACCCCCTACCCCTCAAACAAAAAACACACAAAAAATAAAACTTAAAGTAAATGGAGTATCTTAAAAGTGTTCACAGGTCATTGTAAAGCCCAGAAGGAAGGTAACAGCGTTGGCTAACTTGAGACTTTGAGTAGTTAAGTATGCACACTGTCGTTTCCATGGTAACATTAAAATAAGAGACATAAGTGCATGTAACTTTCAAATAATTACAAGAAAAAAAATGAAATTCCCACATTTTTTCACCAATAGCTTCTGAGTGCCTACCCTGGGTCAGGCTCTGTTTCAGGGCCTTGATATGTTCCTAAACAAAAGGGCAGAGATCCCCCAGGGGCTTCTTTTCTAACAGAGGCAGAGACACAACACAGGGCACCATACTGGCGCACTGTACAGGGTGACAGAGGGAGCTGACTCCTACGAGAACAGGACAGGGTCAAGAGCAGGTGGAGGGTGAGGGGTGGCCAGGGTAGACCTCACGGAAAAAGCGTTTGGAACAAGGGCATGGAAGAGGTAAGCCATGTGCATGGCAGGGTGAGAATGTCCAGCCCTGGGGGAGGAGGGTGGGGCTCTGTACTGTCAGAGGACCTGCAGGTGGTCACGTGTCTCAAGCACACGGAGCAAGGGCAGTTGGGCAGCACCGAGGCCCGCAGGCACAAGGCCATGACGTTCCCCTAAGCACCATGGACAGCGCTCACTCTACACAGGCACCAAGGCAGGCTTTGTAGGGAGGGGAAACTAGCTGACATGCGAAGAGGCTCACTCTGGCTGCTGCTTAGTGAGCAGATGGCCGGGGGAGGGCGGGGAGTGGGAGGAAGGACAGAAGCAGGGAGATGAGTCAGGAGGCCACCGCCTCACCCAGAGGAAGGAGATGGTCTGGGCGGGACAGCAGCAGTGGGGGTGGTGAGAAGGGGTTGAAATCTTGATATATTTTGAAAAATCGATTTGAAAAAGAATCCAAAAGAAGGCAATAAACAAGGCAGGGGGCGAGGGGAGCAGATGTAAAACAAGTAAAGAAGCACAAGATGAGATGAGTAGATTTAAACCTAAATGTGTCACTAATTAAATTAAATGTAAAGACACCAGATGCTTCAGTTAAAAGCAATAAATTGGCAGACTGAATACAAAATTCAACAATATACTATTTATAAAAGCTTTCCTACGTGTAAAGATACAGAAAAGATGAAATTTTAAAGGTAAGGTAGGAAATACACTATGCAAATTATAATCACCAGAAAACTGGTGTAGCTCTGTTAATATGAGAGGTAGAAGCATTTACTAGTGATAAAGAGAATTACTTCCTAGTGATCAGATCAAATATGAGTGGGGACATTAAAAATTTGAATGTATTTTTGACAAACTTCACCTATTTGACATATAGAATTACACTTTCAAGAGCTGCAGAATACAAAATGTTTTTAGTATGCATGGGACATTAAAAAAATATTTCTTACATTTTGGGATGTAAAGAGTATCACAAGAAATTTCAAATGAACTTAAAATGTTCTCTAAAGAAACAAGTCAGACAGATAACTAGCAAATTCCCATATAGTTAAAAAATTTAACCCATACAAATAACCATAGGATTTGCTCCAAAATAATATAGGAGGCTGAAGTAGCAGTAGGCAAGAAAAAACAAGTTTGGACATAACTGGATAGTCATTAAAGATGAGTACATGGGGATTCATTATATTATTCTGTGTACATTTACATATATTTTATATTTTCATAGTTAAATGTTCAAAAATGTAAATAAAGTCAATAGGAAAAATCACCTGAGCTATCAGGTTTCCCCTATGAAAAGTAAGATGAAATAAATAACTTAAGAGTGAAAGAAAAATCAAAACTGAAATAATAAAAGATTTTGAACTAAATTAATTGAAATATTTCCTATCAAAACTTGTGGGATATAATAAAAGCAATAGTTAGAGGAAGTTTTATTGTTTTCAGTGCATAATGAGAAAATAAAAAGGACCAAAAATTCATGAGCCAAGCAGCCATTTCAAAGTGGGAGAAAAAACTAGCAAAATAAACACAAAGGAATTAGAAGGAAGATCATAATAAAACACATAGATGGCAGATAGGATCAACAAAATCAACAATTAGTTTCATGAAAAGAATATTATTGATAAACTTATACTACACAAAAACATCTATTTCTGCTTTATTGACTATGCCAAAGCCTTTCACTGTGTGGATCACAATAAACTGTGGAAAATTCTGAAAGAGATGGGAATACCAGACCACCTGGCCTGCCTCTTGAGAAATCTGTATGCAGGTCAGGAAGCAACAGTTAGAACTGGACATGGAACAACAGACTGGTTCCAAATAGGAAAAGGAGTACCTCAAGGCTGTATATTGCCACCCTGCTTATTTAACTTATATGCAGAGTACATCATGAGAAATGCTGGACTGAAAGAAGCACAAGCTGGAATCAAGATTGCCAGGAGAAATATCAATAACCTCAGATATGCAGATGACACCACCCTTATGGCAGAAAGTGAAGAGGAACTCAAAAGCCTCTTGATGAAAGTGAAAATGGAGAGTAAAAAAGTTGGCTTCAAGCTCAACATTCAGAAAACAAAGATCATGGCATCCGGTCCCATCACTTCATGGGAAATAGATGGGGAAACAGTGGAAACAGTGTCAGACTTTATTTTTCTGGGCTCCAAAATCACTGCAGATGGTGACTGCAGCCATGAAATTAAAAGACTCTTACTCCTTGGAAGGAAAGTTATGACCAACCTAGATAGCATATTCAAAAGCAGAGACATTACTTTGCCAACAAAGGTCCGTCTAGTCAAGGCTATGGTTTTTCCTGTGGTCATGTATGGATGTGAGAGTTGGACTGTGAAGAAGGCTGAGCACCGAAGAATTGATGCTTTTGAACTGTGGTGTTGGAGAAGACTCTTGAGAGTCCCTTGGACTGCAAGGAGATCCAACCAGTCCATTCTGAAGGAGATCAGCCCTGGGATTTCTTTGGAGGGAATGATGCTAAAGCTGAAACTCCAGTACTTTGGCCACCTCATGCGAAGAGCTGACTCATTGGAAAAGACTGTGAAGCTGGGAGGGATTGGAGCAGGAGGAGAAGGGGACGACAGAGGATGAGATGGCTGGATGGCATCACTGAATCGATGGACGTGAGTTTGAGTGAACTCCGGGAGTTTGTGATGGACAGGGAGGCCTGGCGTGCTGCGATTCATGGGGTCGCAAAGAGTCGGACACAACTGAGCGACTAAACTGAACTGATAGACAAATTGGACAAATTTAAAAACAAAAATAAAATTACAAAAACTGACTTATTTTTAAAAATATTTATTTTTACTTATTTGGCTGCATAGGGAGGGTCTTGGTTGTGGCATGCAAACTCTTAGCTGCAGCATGTGGTATCTAGTTCCCTGACCAGGGATGGAACCCGGGCCCCCTGCATTGGGAACGTGGAGTCTTAGCCATTGAGCCACCAGGGAAGTCCTCAAAGTTGCTGTTAAATAACAGAAAATTTGAGTAGTGCTATAACTGTTAAAAAATTAAATAGACAATATTATTATTACTTTTTTACTTAATTCTATTTATAGACCTCTAAATATAATAAAACTAAGAACTTTGCACAAATATTTTAAGAGGACTTCAACCTTGTTCCCACTGCTATGTTCACTGAAGTCAATTCTCTTGTTTCTGTAGCTTCTGTATCTGTTTTCTGAGCAGCTAAGAGGACTTATCATGCCTGTTTCTGTCACAACCTCTCAGCATTTGTGACCACCATTAGATGCTGAGGGAAATAGCCAGAAAGACCCACAAAATTTTCCACAGGCTTAGAGAGGTGGGCTCCACAACCAATACAATGCCACATCTGGTCCAGGTTGAGAGCAATGAGTTTCTTTCCATAATTATTGGACATTGGATCATAGGAGCCCAGCTGCTCCATTAAATGGCCATCCTTGGGACACTTGTTGGGGAAAACCACAATGTGGTAAAAAGGCCATTTGGTACAGCCACCCAGGGCAAGGTGGATGGTTAAGTGGCCTCCATGGTAGGCCTTGTAGAGGACAGTAGTGAGCTGGACCATGGCACAGCCAGAGGGCGCTGGGGCTGTGGACCAGCTGAGATGCCTTGGAGCTTTCCAATGGCTGCATGGTAGGTAATTGGCTCTAGTGCCTCAGGCAGCATAGAGAACCAACTGGAAAAGTCAATACTGAAACAGCCTCACCCCTCCATGACCCCAACCCAGGCACCTCAGTGCCAGTACACTTATATTAAAAAATCCTATACCTATCATCAGACTTTATGGTATAATATTAAACTGTTTTCCCTTAATATTAGGACCAAGGTAAGCATATTCAGTCTGAACACCTGGAAATCCTAGCCAGTGAAATAAGTGAAAAGGGTTGAAAAGGAAAAGCTTCTCTTTTTGCAGATGACATGAATGTCAGAACAGAAAATTCTAAGAACTCTATAACAAATAAATGCATTTAGCAAGACTGCAAGTTACAAGGCTAATACACAAAGAATCATTTGTATCTATATATATTAGCAGTAAACAGTCAGAAAGTACAATTAAACTAAATAAATTTACAGTGACTTTGGAAAAAATACTTATGAATAAATTTAGTAAGAAATACCAAGACTTTCTACACTGAAACATAAAACTTGGTTGAGAGAAATTAGAGAAGACCTACCTAAACAAATGGAGCAATATACCATGTTTAAGGATTCAGAGAGTCACTATCATGGTCAGTTATCCCAAAATTGATCTGTAGATTCAATGAAATTCTATTTACAAATACCAGCAGCATTTTTATAGAAACTGATAAAATAAGTCTAAAAATTAAATGAAAATTCAACTGCCCAAGATAGATAAAATTATCTTGATAAAGACTAAAGATGAAAGTCATAAAATTTCAAGGATTACAACAATGCTATAGTAATAAAAATGATATATATGTGAAGACAGTCTGATATATATGTGAAGACAAATATGCAGATCAGTGGGACCAAACAGAGGGTCTGGAAACAGACCCACAAATGTGCCAAAGCAACTCAATGATGAAAAGAAATATTTCAACAGATGGTATGGGGAAGAGCTACATTTTCATATGGAAAAATAATGTACCTCAACCCTACCTAATACCACACATAAAAATTAATTCAAGATGGATCACAAAACTAAACATTAAAGCTAAAGCTATAAAATTTTTAGAATAAAATTTAGGATTATATCTCTGCAACCTAGGGGAAGGTAAGGATTTCTTAGGATACAAAGACCAACAATCACAAAAGAGAAAAAAAATCAATATATTAGGCTTTATCAATATTCAACATATCAATTCATCAAAAACACTATTTAGAAAAAAAGACAAATCATAAACTAGAAAAAATATCCATAAGACATATACCTGACAAATGACTTATTTGCAGAATCATTAAAAAACTATGACAACATTGAAAAGACAACCCACTTAAAAAAAAAAAAAGACAAAAGATTGTTAAAGGAACTTTAAAGGAATATACAGAACTGACAGTAAGTACATGAAAATGTGCTCAGTATCACTAGCTATCAGGAGTTAAAACCACAGAGAGATACCCTATCTGATACAAAGTAGAATGGCTCAAATTTAAAACTCTGACATCAAATGTTGGTGTGGATGTGGAGCACCTAGAATTCTCTCATAATCCTGGAGGGATTATAAAGATAATGAAACTAATTTGGTAAATATTTGGTACTTTTCTACAAAACTAAGCATACACCAACCTTATGATCTGGCAGCTCCACTTTTAGGTATTTATCTAAGAGGATGAAAACTCGTGTCCACACAAAGTTGTGTAAAGGAATGGTCAAAGCCACAATATGCACAATATCACAATCTTATGTCAATCAAGAAGAGAATGGATAACTAATTTTGGTATTTTTTATGAAGTAATACTTATTGCACGCTAAGTTGCTTCAGTCGTGTCTGACTCTTTGGGACCCTATGGACTGCAGCCCACCAGGCTCCTCTGTCCATGGGATTCTTCTACAGGCAAGAATACTGAAGTGGGTTGCTGTGCCCTCCTCCATGGGTAATACTTAATAGTCAATAATAAAAAGGGACAAACTTTGGCTACATGAAGCCATGTGGGTGAATCTCACAAAAGCTGCAAATAAGAGAAATCAAATAGTATAGTTCCTTTTACATGAAGTTTTAGACTTGGCAAAACAAATCTACACTAAAAAAAAGTTTAGAAAAATGGTTGCCTCTAGAGGAGAAATACCAACAACCTTAGATACACAGATGATACCATTCTAATGGCAGAAAGTGAAGAGGAGCTAAAGATCATCTCAATGAAGATGAAAAAGGAGAGCAAAAAAGCTGGCTTGAAACTCAATATTAAAAAAAACTAAGATCATGGCTTCCCTTGTGGCTCAGCTGATAAAGAATCTTCCGGCAATGTGGGAGACCTAGGTTTGATCCCTGGGTTGGGAAGATCCCCTGGAGAAGGGAAAGGCTACCTACTCCAGTATTTTGGCCTGGAGAATTCCATGGACTGTATAGTCCATGGGGTCCTAAAGAATAGGACACAACTGAGTGACTTTCACTTTCACTTTCAAGATCATGCCATCCAGCCTGATCAAACTTCATGGCAAATAGAAGGGTAAAAAGTGGAAACAGTGACAGATTTTATTTTATTGGGTCCAGAATCACTATGGACAGTGACTGCAGCCATGAAATTAAAAGACACTTGCTCCTTGGAAGAAAAACTATGACAAACCAGGACAGCATATTAAAAAGCAGAGACATTGCTTTGCTGAAGAAGACCCATATAGTCAGAGCTATGGTTTTTCCAGTAGTCATGTATGGATGTGAGAGTTGTACCATAAAGAAGGCTGAGCACCAAAGAATTGATGCTTTCAAAATGTGGTACTGGAGAAGACTCCCTTAGACTGAAAGGAAATTAAAGCAGTCAATCCTAAAGGAAATCAGTCCTGAATATTCATTGGAAGGACTGATGCTGAAGCTGAAGCTCCAATTCTCTGGCCACCTGATGTGAAGAGCCAACTCACTGAAAAAGACCTGATGCTGGGAAAGACAGGGTAGGCAAAAGGAGAAGAAAGTGACAGAGATGGTTAGATAACATCACCGACTCAACCGGCATGAATTTGAGCAAACTCAGGAAGATAGTGGAGGACAGAGGAGCCTGGCATGCTGCAGTCCATGGGGTTGCCAAGAGTTGGAAACAACTTAGTGACTGAACGACAATAAGAGGGTACTGACTGGGGAAAGTCACAGTGATGCGAAACTTCAATATCTTGATAGAGGTTTAATTTACACGAGTACATGCATTTGTCAGAATTTACCGAACCGTGGAATTAAAATGTGAATTTCACTTATTTTACCTAAAAATACTCCCACACAAATACCAAACTACAGTTAGTTGGTTTATTTTTTTCCTTTGTATTTAATGGTAATTCTGATACTACTTCCCATATATTCTAGATTTGAGCAAATAAGTAAAAGTATTAAGGGAACTGAAAGCAAGGTATCCCATTACTGGTTAAGGGAGTTACAAATATGGAAAGGGTAGTGCTGATTGGTTGAAAGTATTAATATAAACTCTTGTTTTTCTGATAGATGGATAAGTGAAGTGAAGTAAAAGTCGCTTAGTCGTGTTTGACTCTTTGCAACCCCATGGGCTGTATAGTTCATGGAATTCTCCAGGCCAGAATACTGGAGTGGGTAGCCTTTCCCTTCTCCAGAAGATCTTGCCAACCCAGGGATTTAAACCAGGTCTCCTGCATTGCAGGCGAATTCTTTACCAGCCGAGCCACAAGAGAAGCCCATGATGGATAAGTAGTTCTACATATATATACACGTTTCTTAATTCTGCAAAGGCTTAGAAGCAATGAGCACATCCAGCACCTATGTCTTCATTTAGGAATGCTGCTGCTGCTGCTGCTAAGTTGCTTCAGTCGTGTCCGACTCTTCGCGACCCCATGGCAGCCCACCAGGCTCCCCTGTCCATGGGATTTTCTAGGCAAGAGTACTGGAGTGGGGTGCCATCGCCTTCTCTGCATTTAGGAATAACATTCTCTAATAAATGGAAATAGGACTTCCAAAAAAGGCTGATTTCTGAGCTGCTGCTGCTACTGCTGCTAAATCGTTTCAGTCATGTCTGACTCTGTGCAACCCCAGAGACGGCAGGGCAGCCCACCAGGCTTGCCCATCCCTGGGATTCTCCAGGCAAGAACACTGGAGTGGGTTGCCATTTCCTTTTCCAATGCATGAAAGTGAAAAGTGAAAGTGAAGTCACTCAGTCGTGTCTGACTCCTAGCGACCCCATGGACTGCAGCCTACCAGGCTCCTCTGTCTGTGGAATTTGCCAGGCAAGAGTACCGGAGTGGGTTGCCATTGCCTTCTCCAATTTCTGAGCTGAAGCATCATCAAATGATCTTGGAATACCTTGTCATAGAGGAAAGAATAGAAGTGTTAAAATAACAATGGGCACAAATTCAAAGGACTCAAGCTCAGTTGGAGGAATCCTCTATCAGTCAAATCTGGAGCAATCTGAGCATTAAAAGGAATAATGGAAGCAACAGAATAAAACTCACTAGCTAAAATAAGGTCTACAAGTTCATAGAAATAGATGAACAAATAAGTTCTTCCACACAGAAGATGTCAACATAAGACAAGTGACAGAGTAAGAAATTCATCAAAGGGCGCTAAAACTAGGAGACAAAACTTGGATGAGAAAAATGCTACTCATTTATAAAAGGGAAACACTACTTTTACAGGGGAGAAACCTAACTACATAACCAAGTGACCAGTTAACATAACCAGTAAAGAAAGAAATCAACATTACATGTCTTTTGATAGAAAGGATTAGGAAGGAGGTAGGACTATTTCTGAGGTATTACTGAAAAAAATGCATAATCTGACTAATAATCAAAAAACCTCAGCAAACCCAAATTGGGGAACATTCTACAAATTAACTGGTCCATACTCTTGAAAACATCAAGATCAAGATAGATAAAGGTTTAGGAAATGTTCCAGATTTTAAAAACATACAATTAAGTGTAACCTAAGATTCTGAATTAAACCTTTGACCAGAAAAATAAACAGTTATAAAGGAAATTACTGGGGGAATTTATAAAATTGAGTCTAGACTATGGATTAGATAACAGAATTATACCAATGTTAAAATTTCTGAATTTAGTTAATTGTACTGTGGTTATGTAACATAATGGCTTCTTTCAGGAAATATACACTTAAGTTTTTCATGATAAATGGGCTTGATATCTCTATGTCTCAAATAGTTCAGAAAAACTGCTAACAGATAAATATACATAAAATATATGCTCATATACCTACAGATACTTTTATATATGGGCTTCTCTGGTGGCTCAGATTGTAAAGAATCACCCACAATGCAGAAGACCTGGGTTCGATCCCTGGATCAGGAAGATTCCCTGGAAAAGGGAATGGCTACATACTCCAGTATTCTTGCCTGGAGAATCCCACAGACACAGGAGCCTGGTAGGCTACAGTCCATGTTGCAAAGTTGGACACAATTGAGTGACTAAGCACGGCATATGTGTGTGTGTGTGTGTGTTAGTTGCTCAGTCGTGTCCGACTCTTTGCAACCCCATAGACCATAGCCCACCAGGCCCCTCTGCCCATGGGATTCTCCAGGCAAGAACACTGGAGTGGGTTGCCATATACACATACATACATATATGTGTAAATATGTATGTGTGTGTATATATATATAAAACATTATATTATATAGATAAAGGAAGGGAATGAGGAAGGGTAAGTGGAGGGTACAAATGAGGTAAACATATGGTTGTAATTGGCTTATATGGGTAAAATATATATGAGAGTTCTTATACTAGTCTTGTAACTTTTCTGTATGTGCAGAATTATATCAAAATAAAATTTATGAAAAAGTTAATTGCACTCATGAAACTATAAATTAGGACAACAGCACAGAAAACCATTCAGCAGCTATCTATTAAAGCAAAACATACAAAATATCCTGTAAACCGGCAATTCCATTCCTGGGTATTTACTCAATGGAAATATTCAGATATGGTCACTTAAAAAGTGGGCACAAGAACATCCATAACATTATAATACCACGGGATTCGTTTGCATTGATATATCACAATTTGTTTATACATTCTACCCTCAATGGGCATTCAGACTGCTTTCAGAGTGGGGTTGTTACAAACAGTATGAAAAGGTGCTGAATTTCATGTTATCAAGGAAAAGAGATACTCAAACATCCATCACATGAGCATAAATTTTAAAGTCTGTTAGACCAAGTTTTGGTGAGGATATGAAGCAAAGAGATTTCTCTTTGGAAAACAGCTTGGTATTACTCAACTTAAATTAGGTAATTATTCAAACTGCCTAGATTAAAATTTAAGACATGTATATCCTATGAGCCAGCAATGACATGTTTCCTTCTGAGGACATGAACACATCAATTATTTTCCCATACACTCTATTTTTATTAATCCTAAACAAAGTACTGAGCTCAAGTATAAGCTGGAATATCCTATACAAGATAAGTGAATTCCACAGAAATTGGTTGGGTTTCCCTGGTGGCTCAGCCGGTAAAGAATCTGCCTGCAATGCGAGAGACTTAGGTGTGATCCTTGGGTCAGGAAGATCCCCTATAGAAGGAAATGGCAACCCACTCCAGTATTCCTGCCTGAGAAATCCCATGGACAGAGGAACCTGGCAACCAACAACTGAGATTTTGATGAAACCTGCAGGCCAAATAATTACTCAGCATCTCTCGTGCACGTGAGCAGAAGAGCGCCAAAAGCCGTGTGCTGGACACACGGTGGCCATCATTGTTGCTTCCTGTTGTAAGGACGGCGAGAACCCATTCATGCCCTCAAAGCAGACTTCTCCAGCTCACCTCAAGGAGCAGCTGTAATGCCAGAACCAGGGGAGACTGAGCAGGTGGAAAAGAGAGAGGCATGCGTCTCATGGGGGCTCTTCACACTCCATGCCTGTCAATACCAACCCAACCTTCCTGTGGCACCGTATTTATCCCTACGTCCCATCTCCTGCTCCTGTCTGGGATGGAAGCAGATCCATTAAGGCTTCATCTCCAGGTCGAATCTCCAGGTGCTGAATCTCTGCAACTCAAACTGGAGCAAATGCTGCCAGGGTTCTAACTATTCTACCCTAAAACCTGGGCAAGAGGAGGATGGAAATGGCACTTTCCTTATAGGGTGCCATTTCTCCTTTACTGAAGAGATAAAATAGGGTAATCAAGGGTGCCTGGCACAGACAGAGGATGTGACAGAGGTTAGATCTTACTGCATCCCTCTTAGTGCTGCTGCCCTTACTGCCACTGGAACATGATGGTGCAAGGGACTGCAACGTTATTTCAGATAACCCCAGGGATGCAGACAGAGAAGACCGAGACAGGCTAAACAACAACATAAGATGGAGTTTGGGAACCGGCCTCCTGGTCACTTCTGGTCTGTTCCAACATTTTTCCCGGTAGTGTACCATGTACCCTGGCTCTGAGGTATAAATATAAACTCACTACAAAATGTAAGTTCACTTTCTAAATGTACTTACAGGTCACCGTCATCTGGGCAAAATAATATTTTACACGATAAATTAGAATTTAATGAGGAAGACCTTTAAGATAACTGCAGAATGTTTTGAGCTTTGGAAAGACATAGCTCATGAAAATAAATGATGATGCAGAGCAGCTTCCACAAATGCAGCTGACCCACTGATGATCCTTCAGACAGTAAGGCAAGCACCCAAAACAACGTCCAGAGGCTCCCCTGAAACAACTGCCAACATACACACTGTGCCAAATGGTCTGAAGTACATCTGAAGAACTTTAATGGAACACACAAAAAGCAATGTCTTAGATTCTTATTTTACACAAATCCCCAAATGCTGGGTTTTTTGCTTAATTTTAAAGTTGGTAAATTATCAGCCTAAAAGGTCATGCTGTCAAGTTCAAAAACTGCTTTGGGATAGCAACTTCCTCTTAAGTCTATTAGAAATGTGGGAATGGGAGAGTACAATTTGAATGAAGAAAAACAGCAACCTGTTTTTCATACCAAAAACCCCACAAAAACAAGAAACAATAGCTCTTCTCCTGCTCAAGTATGCCATCATTTCCCTCTGGGCACATGGTCAAGGATAATGCTGCCATGTAGGTCAGGAGACTCAGCTGGTCTGACTCTGCACTGATTGTGTAGGAGCCTGAGTCTTTTACCAATCTATGAGTCTTTTATCTATCTACCAACATATGAAATTAGTATGTATGATCACACAAACTCTACAGAACCCATCCTTCCTCAACACTCTCTCTTATAACTGTATTTTACAAGCATCCTGCATCCATACCAGAACTGTGTTCCCTTCTCTAGTTCTGTGAACACTGCACAAAGCAGACTGCATATGTATGGCTATTTATAAAGACTAGGGATTTCATCAGAACATCCCCAGACTAATATGCTTTAAAAATATATAGCAATCGACAATTCACCCAGAACTGGGGGGAGTCTTCTCACTTCAACTTAAGCCTTGTCTCTCTAGCTTCAGACCTGGCACTAACTGCCTCTTCGACATCTCCACCTGGTTGAAGCACAGATACTGCAATCTCTGAATAAAATGATAAAATCTCCTCCCCAAACTGCACCCCATCCAGTGTTTCCTATCTTAAAAAAAATGGAACAGCATGCTCCACAAGGCATCTGGATGAACGATGAAAATGTCATGTGAGTTTTTTAAAGTCCTGATTTAGCAATCCCTGGTAGCTCAGACGGTAAAGCATCTGCCTACAATGCTGGACACCCGGGTTCGATCCCTGGGTCAGGAAGATCCCCTGGAGAAGGAAATGGCTAACCCACTCCAGTATTCTTGCCTGGAAAATCCCATGGATTGAGGAGCCCGGTAGGCTATAGTCCATGGGGTCGCAAAGAGTCGGACATGACTGAGCGACTTCACTTTCACTGATTTTAATGTGATTAATCTGGGATGCCATCTTGGCATTGAGATTTTTTTCAAAGCTTCCCCCTCCCCAGGGCTGAGAATCACTGCTCCAGATATGTTTCAAATCCCCAAGACTCTAATGGGTCTATTCCTCCTCCAATGTGTTCTCAATTATAGATGCTCTCAACTGCTGCTGCTGCTAAGTCGCTTCATTTGTGTCCGACTCTGTGCGACCCCATTAGACGGCAGCCCACCAGGCTCCACCATCCTTGAGATTCTCCAGGCAAGAACACTGAAGTGGGTTGCCATTTCCTTCTCCAATGCATGAAAGTGAAAAGTGAAAGTAAAGTCGCTCAGTCATGTCCGACTTTTAGCGACCCCATGGACTGCAGCCTACCAGGCTCTTCCATCCATGGGATTTTCCAGGCAAGAGTACTGGAGTGGGTTGCCATCGCCTTCTCCAAAGGCAATGTAGCTCTCAACTGCTACAACCTGCCAAATAGGGTTGCCATGGGCTGTATGACTGTGATGCCACTGGGGGCTGTTCAATGTGGCAGCTCTGCCTTCCAGTCCGAAGTTCTCCCAGCACTCCAGGCTCTGCTGTAGTCATTCTGCATGTTTGAATGACCTGTGCTCTTTTCAAAGCCATAGATGCTCAAAAATTCTGGATCAATGGGGTTGGAACCCACAGACAACATTTTTTTTTTAAAGTTCCCCAGAAGACTATGAAGTGCAGCCACAGTTAAGTACAACTTGTTCAGTAGCTTAGTGTCCCAAAGAAAATTCCTAATTTCTATGTGGTATCCATTGTGCATCCGTCAGTCCGCCATTTCTCTGGACTTCCAATCTGCTGGTCCTGTCACTTTTCATACTTCATCTTCCTCCTCAAGTCCTCACTTTTCTAAGTGACCAGCCTAAACACTGTGGTTCAATACGTGGCCATGTGTTTATAAATAGTATTAACATCTTGCTCGTCCTCCCCTCCCTTTCCTTCTACTTACTCTGCACTGTACCAAAGCATCTGAACATTGTTGGAAAAAATTTTAAAACACTGATGACTGAAATTTCTTCAAATTTATACCATATACCTCAGATAGGAACTCAAAACTGTCAACTGTCATATTTCCTTAGAAATTTCACTTTGCCATTCTGCAAGATGACTATTTCATGCTTTTCTATTCCTTTCAGGTATCCAAACAGCCTCTCCAGTTTTATCTTGTGCCTTTGCTGCCTATTTAGTGGTCTGTGGAGAATTTTGTGATCTTTCCATCACCAACCCTTTAGCTTCTGTACCCTCACTGATTATCAATGTCTCTCCCATTAACTTCCTTTGTAGGATACCCCCCTTCATCTACTAAAGATTATTAAGGGACATGATCCCTCTAATTTCTACTGTGTCATCAATTTCTCCTCCTTGACTTGATTATACTTTCAAATTGCTCATCCTAAAAACAGGAGATATATATATATATATATTCCTCCAGTTGCCACTCCTTCTGCTTTCCCTGGCAGCAACAGACTTTGAAGATTTATCTATGCTCTGTCACTAAATGCTGACTTCTTTTCCCTTTATTTTGCAAAGATAGTGGGGATAGAATTTTAGATTTATAGGTATTTGCACTGAGCATACTGAAGTTATTAATATACTGTCTTCCAGCTTCCAATACTGCTGTTAAAAGACATTCCATGTTCATGGATCAGAAGACTTAATATCATCAAGATGGCAACACTCCTAAAATTGATGTGCAGATTAAGTATATCCCTATCAAAATCCCAGCTGGCTCTTTGCAAAAGTTGTTATGCTGACTTTACGATTATCAAGGGACCAAGACTAGCCAGAACTATCTTAAAATGAGAGGTCTTAAAACTTGCTAAAGATTTAAAATAATTAAGACAGTGTAGTATTTGCATAAATCCTTACATTTATGGTCAACTGAATTTTGGCAATTGTGTTAAGACAATTCTGTGGGAGGAAAGTTATTTTCAACAAATGATGCTTGGACAACTGGATGGTAACATTCAAAAGATTTAAGTTGGATTCCTACCTCACAATGTACACAACAATTAACCTAAAATGGATCCTAGATTTCATAAAAGTTAACATTACAAAACTCAAACACAGAAGTAAATATTTGTGATCTTGGGCTAGGCAATAGATTTTGGGGCACAGTACCAAAAGCCTAAGGAATCAATGAAAAAATAGATAAATTGGATTTCATCAAAATCAAAAATAGTTTTGATTCAAAGGACATAGAATGTGAAAAGACAACCCACAGAACTGGAAAAAATATTTGCAAATCCTGTATCTGATCAGGGAACTTACATCCAGAATATATAAACAAGCCTCGCAACTCAATAATAAAACTAACCAATCAAAAAATAGCGAAGGATTTGAATGGACATTGCCTGAAAGACGTGCAATGTAACAGACTCAATGGACATGAGTTTGAGTAAACTCTGGGAGTTGGTGATGGACAGGGAGGCCTAGTGTGCTGCAATCCATGGGGTCACAAAGAGTCGGACACGATTGAACAACTAAACTGAACTGAACTGAAAGACGTGCCATGTAGTGGTGCACAGTTGGAAAGATCCAAATAGCATTTTAAAGGCTCTGAAACCCTAGACTTGACATTAGATCACATCCCAGGGAAGCAAGGCCAGTGTCAGACTTTATTTTGAGGCCTCCAAAATCACTACAGATGGTGACTACAGCCATGAAATTAAAAGATGCTTACTCCTTGGAAGAAAAGTTATGATGAACATACGCAGCATATTAAAAAGCAGAGACATGACTTTGCCAATAAAGGTCCAAAGCTATGGTTTTTCCAGTAGTCATGTATGGATGTGAGAGTTGGACTATAAAGAAAGCTGAGCACTGAAGAATTGATGCTTTTGAACTGTGGTGTTAGAGAAGACTCTTGAGAGTCCCTTGGACTGTAAGGGCATCCAACCAGTCCATCCTAAAGGAAATCAGTCCTGAACAGTCATTGGAAGGACTGATGCTGAAGCTGAAACTCCAATACTCTGACCACCTGATGCAAAGAACCGATGCATTTGAAAAGACCCTGATGCTGGGAAAGATTGAAGGAGAAGGGGACGACAGAGGATGAGATGGTTGGATGGCATCACCAGCTCAATGGACATGAGTTTGAGTTAACTCGGGAGTTGGTGATGGATAGGGAGTCCTGGTGTGCTGCAGTCTATGGTCGCAAAGAGTTGGACATGACTGTGCGACTAAACTGAAGTGAACTGAAAGACGTGTCATATAGCGGTGCATAGCTGGAAAGATCCAAATAGCATTTTAAAGGCTCTGAAACCCCAGATTTGACATTAGATCACATCCCAAGGAAGTAAGGCCAGTACCTGAAGGCTGAACTTAACCAGATCAATTGTCTGCTAAAATAAACAAAAAAAAAAAAAATCAAAAACTGGCATCCTCCTTAGAATTAAACAAGACCCAGATTTTCATATCATAATATTCCAAATGCCCAGACTACAATCAAAATTACATGGTTTATGAACAACCAGGAACATCTGAACTTGGGAGGGAAAAGAGAATCAGCACATGTCAACTCTGAGATGACAAAAATGTTGGAATGACCAGATAGAGATGTTATTATAACCATACTCCTAGAAGTAAGGTCAAACAATTGAAAATGTAAAAAGTATCAACAATGAAATAAAAGGTATACAGAAGAATCAGATGAAAATTTTAGAAGTGAAAATATAATAACTGAGACAAAAATATTAACTAAACAGGCTCAACAGCAGAATGGAGATGACAAAGGAAAGAGTCACTGACCTTCAAGAGAAATCAATAGAAATGATATAATTTGAACATCAGGGGGAGAGTATTGAAAAAATATAAGAGACTCAGGGACCTGTGAAAAATGTCAAAAAATTATTGACATTTATCCCATCAGAGTTCCAAGAGAAGAGTCTAGTGTGGAAAAAAAATGGAAGCGATAATCGCTGAAATCTCACCAAATTTTTGTGAAAGACAAACTCATAGATTCAAGAAACTCAAAAGCAAATCCAAATTAAAAAAAAATCCAATTCCAGACATATTACAATTAAACAGCTGAAAACCAAATACAAGCAAAAATCTTGAAAGCAGCTGGGGAAAATCACTGCATTTATGAATAAAAGAACAATGATTTGAGTAACTGAAGATTCCTCATCAGAAATCAGAGAGCCACAATATTTTTAAAGGATGTCAAAAAAGAATTGTTAACTCAGAATGCTACATCCAGCATAAATAATCTTTGAGAATGAAAATGAAATACAGATATTCTCAGATGAGGGGAAACAAAGTGAATTAGTCACTAGAACCACTCTAAAAAAACGTTAAAGGAAGTTCCTCAGACAGGAGGCGAATGATCTGAAAAGGAAACTCAAAGCTTCAAGAATGAGAAGCAACGGAAATGACAAAGGTGTGGGCAAAATATAACCGATTATTCATTTGGGGGGTCATTTCTATAAAATATATATAATGATTAAAAGCAAAAATAATAACACTGTCTGATGGAGTTCTCAGTGTATGTGCATGTAATACATAATAAACTTACAAACAAAGGGGGAAGTCAAGGGAACTATGTAGTTGTAAGGTTTCTACATTTCACATGAAGTGGTAAAATTCTACAGAGACTATGGAAAGGTAAGTATGACTATTATAATTTCTAGAGAAATTAACAAAGAGAATAAAAAATAAATTAAAATGGAATACTAAAACATATTAAAATATTCCAAAGAAAGACAGAAATGAGAAATAGACAAAAAGGAGAGAATAAAGGAAAACCAAATAATAACTTTGCTAACCTAAACCCAAACATATCAATAATTCCATTAATGCCAAACAGTTTAAATATATCAACTAAAAGACTCTGATTACTAGAATGGGTTAAAAAATAAGATTCAGTAATATGATCTCTCCATGAGACCCACTTTAAATACGATGACATAGGCAGGTGAAAAGTAAATGATGGCAATAATACTCCATAAAAACATTAACTGAAAGAAAGTGGAGTGGTTATATTAACATCAGATACAGTCAACTTCAGAGCAAAGGGAACTACCATGGATTAAGAGATGTTAGCTAATGATAGATATTATGTAATGAACACCAATTACAATGTAATTGGTGTTCAATTCACCAAACAACTAACCAAGGGAAACAATCCCAAAAGTGCAGGCACCAAACAAAAGAGCTTCAAAATCCATAAAGCAAAAACCAGTAGGAATATAGCTTGGCAATTAAACATAAACTTACACATAGTCCAGTGGTCCCACTCCTAGGTATTTATTCCAGAGAGATGCAAACTTAGTTCCCCCTAATCCTTGTAAATGGATGGTTATGGCAACTTTACCCAAGAGAGACAAATGTGGGAACTTCTTGGATGTCCTCCAAAGGGTGAATAAATAAACTGTGGTATACCCATATGATGGTATAATATCCAACAATAAAAAGGAATTAACTGTTAATTCACACAATTGCTGTAAATCTCAACTGTGCTATGCTAAGTGAAAGCAGCCAGCCTGCAAATACTACATATTGTATGACTTCAATTCTATGACATTCTGTAAAAAGCACAACTATAGGGGAAGAGAACAAAGCAATGGTGTCAGGGTTAGGAGTGCGGGAAGACTGACTGCAGACTGGCAGCCTGAGGGAGTCTCATGGGGTGATAAAACTCTCCTGCATACTAATTATGGTTGGTAGTGGTCCAACAATCTACAGGTGTGTTAAACCCATCACTGTACACAAAAAATCAACTATACAATATGCTAATTTTAAAAACAGGAGTAAAAGGTTTTAAAGGCTGTGTAGAAAAAGTAAAGTTTTAAAATGAATAAACTAAGCTTCCACCTCAGGAAACTAGAAAAGGAGAGCAAACTATACACAAAACAAGCAGAAGGAAAGACATGATGAAGATCAGAATATAAATCAATGAAAACAGAAAACAGAAAAACAAAAAGAAATAACAAAAGTTGGTTCTTTGAAAACATTAACAAAAATGACAAGCCATTAGCCAGACTGACCAAGACATCAAAAGAGAAGACATGAATTACCAAAATCATGAATGAAAGAGGGCATGTCAGTACCAATCCACAGACATCAAAAGTATTACAAATGCTGGAGAAAATGTGCAGTTACATGTACAAGAATGAAATTAGAACATTCTCTAACACCACATACAAAAATAAACTCAAAATGAATTAAAGACCAACATATAAGACTGGATACTATAAAAACTATTAGTGCAAAATGTAAGCAGAACACTCTGATATAAATTGCAGCAAAATTCATTTGAGGACTTCCCTGGTGATCTAGTGGTTAAGAATCTACCTGCCAATGCAGGGGACACAGGTTCAATCCCTGATCTGGGAAGATTCCACGTGCCATGTGGCAACTGAGCTCACATGCCACAGCTACTGAAGCCCATTTACCCTAGAGCCTGTGCTCTGCAATGAGAAGCCACTGTAACGAGAAGCCCAAGCACCTCAACTAGAGAGTAACCCCTGCTTGCCACAACTAGAGAAAGCCCACACACAGCAACAAAAAAATTATATATATATATATATAAAATAAAATATTTAAAAAATTTATTTGGATCCATCTCCTAGAATAATGGAAATGAAAACAGAAACATACAACAGGGACCTAATTAAAATTTTGCATAGCAAAGGAAAACATAAATGATGCTACTGACAAGAGATCAATTTTCAAAATAAACAAACAGCTCATACAGCTTAATGTAAAAAAAACCCAACCCAACCAAAAAATGGGCAGAAAATCTAGAGACATTTCTCCAAAGAAGACATACAGATAGCCAATAGCCATGTAAAAAGATGTTCAAATTTGCTAATTATTAAAGAAATGCAAATCAAAACTAATGAGGTATTACCTCACATCAGTCAGAATGGCCATCATTAAAAGTTTACAAATAATAAATGCTGACGAGAGTATAGAGAAAAAGAAACTGTCCTACACTCTTGGTGGGAATGTAAATTGGTGCAGCAACTGTGAAGAACGGTATGCAGGCTCCCTCAAAATCTAAACATAAATAGATAGCCTACTGGAATTGGCTGTATGTCTCAGGAAGCTCAAACAGGGGCTCTGTACCAACCTAGAGGGGTGGGTGGTGAGGGAGACAGGAGGGAGGTTAAAAAGGGAGGGGATATATGTATACCTATGGCTGATTCATGTCTAGGTTTGACAGAAAACAACAAAATTCTGTAAAGCCATTATCCTTCAATTAAAAAATAAATAAATTAAAATAAATAAATAAATTAATTTTAAAAAATATAAATATAGGGCTACCATATGATCCAGCAATTCTACTACTAGGCATATATACAGATATCCAGAGAAAATTATAATTCAAAAAGATACATGCAATTCAATGTTCATAGTGAAAGGTTGTTGCTGAGCCATGAAAGATGCTGGGATTCTTGGGCTCTGGAGGAGAAGAATTCAATCCGGGGCCAGTGACGAGCCTTGACTGCTCAGAATTTCTGTGTAATAATGTTTTGTTAAAGTATAGAAGAGATAGAGAAAGCTTCTGACATAGACATCAGTAGGGGGCAGAAAGAGTGCCCCCTGCTAGTCTTTAGCCAGATGCTTTAGCTACTAGCAGTCTGATAATTAGAGAAAGGAAATATTTCAAAACTCAGAGACTGGCACCAGGCCCCTTACCTACAACATACATTTTGAGAAAACATTGGCACAAGGTGAGTTGTCCTTGGCCATAAAATGATTGACATCAATCTTGAAGAAAGGCAGGTTTCCAAGCAAATACAGTCTCATTAACATAGCTTAAAAGAACATTTGCCTGAGTAAAACCTACCGGTTTGTCAAATGGGTTCTGAGTCTTAGGCGAAACCTACTTGAAGACAGAGTCTAGGGTAAATACATAGTTCATTAACATAGCTTAAGACATTTCCATAAGAAAAGTGCATTGGTTAGTTCAAGGTTTGAGAAAAGTTAAGTTCAGGTGGAACCAGGTGTTGTCATGGCAACACAGAATTTTAAAAGAAACGTCTTCTTAAAATTGTATAGAGAAGGGGAAAAAATATCACATTAGCAGTTTGTTTCCTCCTGCCGCTTAAGAGAGAGATTAAAAATGTCTGACACTTGCAGCCTATTTCCTCCTTTTGGAGACCCCTGGCCTTCCTGCCTGTTACTCTCTCAATAACGACACCATTACAACAGCCAAAATATGGAAGAAATCTAAGTGTCCACTGACAGATGCATAGATAAAGACAATGTGGCACGCACACGTACGCACACATACACACACACAATGGAATATGACCCAGCCGTCAAAAAGAATGAAATAATGCTATTTGCAGCAACACTGATGGACCTAGAGATTATCATACTAAGTGAAGTGAGGAAAAGATACCCGATGATATCACTTATATGTGGAATTTAAAATATGACACAAATGAACTTATTTACAAAGCAGAAACAGACCCACAGACATAGAAAACAAACTTATGGTTACCAACAGGGTTAGCAGGGGCAGAGAGAAATAAATTAGGAGTTTGGAATTAACATCTATATACTACTATATATATAAAATAGGTAAACAAATAGGACCTACTGTTTACCACAGGAACTATACTCAATGTCTTATAATAACCACTAAGGAAAAAGAATGTGAAAAAGAATAATGTATAACTGACTCTCTTTGCCATACACCTGAAACTAACAAACACTACGGTGGTGGTGGTCTAGTCGCTCGGTTCTGTCCGACTCTTTGTGACCCCGTGGGCTGTAGTCCATCAGGCTCCTCTGTCCATGGGGCTTGCCAGGCAAGAATACGGGAGTGGGTTGCCATTTCCTTCTCCAGGGGATCTTCCTGACCGAGGGATGGAACTTGGGTCTCCCACATTGCAGGCAGATTCTTTACTGCTGAGCCACCAGGGAAGCCCCTTAAATTAACTATACTTCAATTTTAAAAAATAATTCTGTTGTAATAACTCACTTGCGGTTGAGTTCATGGAAAAATTAAAACTTGCAATATAATGAAGAGGAAATAAAGCTTTGTTATTCTGAAACCTAAAGGAAAAATCAGAATTTTCAAAAGTATTTACTGTAACTTTTTAAAACTACTTTCTTTTTAGGAGGAAACCATAAGCCATAGCTTTGAAACTTAAGGATGAATTCATAAGGACCAGAACAGGTTAGAATGAAAGAAAAAATTAAAAGAGAACACTACAAGTTCTCACAGGGGTAGAGAAGGCAGAACTGGGGCAGCATGAAATAAATATGTCAGTGGGTAGAGGATGAAATTGAGAAGCTCTCCTAAAAATATAAAAGAAAATATCACAGGGATGAGAACAATGTTTAAGATAATAGATGTGGAACATAAAGAAGAGATAAACAAATGTTAAAGTGTTAAAAGTACAAGTCTTCTAGAGGAATACGTTAGAACAAAACCCACGGACATCACATCCAAGTCTCTGAGCTGATAAAACACACACGTATTAGAATGGCTCAACGCAGTCCAGCAACAATCAACAAAAAAAGCCAATCATAAATCTCACCCTGGTGACATTTCCAAATTCTAAGCACATAGAAAAATACTACAAAGTCCAAACAGAAAACTTAATGATTTCTTCAGAGTAACAGTATCAGGCTGCTCTTGAACTTCTTTGGATATTTTGAAGTTCAAAAACAGCATTACCAGGACTTCTTTGGTGGCTCAGTGGTAAAGAATCTGCCTCGCCAATGCTGGATATGTGGGCTCAGTCCCTAGTCTGGGAAGATGCCACATGCCTCAGCAAGTAAGCGCTTGTGACGCAACTACTGATCCTGTGCTCCGGAGCCTGGGGCCGCACCTACGGAATCCACATTCCCTAGGGCCTGTGCTCTGCAATGAGAGAAGCCCCTGCAATGAGAAACCCTTGCATGGCAACTAGAGAAAAGCCTGCAAGGCAACGAAGACCCAGCACAGCCAAAAATAAATAAAAATTCAAAAAACAGCATTACCAAATCTAGGGACTTTGGAGAGAAATAAGTGCTAATAAGTTAAATATTTTCTACCCAACTAAGCTGTCTGGCTTAGGGCAGGACAATAGAAAGGTGTTCTCAGATACACAAGAGTTCAGAAAACAAGCCTCCCCATGTGCCTTTCTTAATGATGGTATACCACAGGCAGCCACAGAACATGTTAAAATGAAGATGGACAAGATACCAGTAGAGAGATGGTAGCAGAAAGGAACCAGAGACCAGCAGACTTTTCTGTGGAAGAGCAATATGCAACAGCAACCAAACATTGAGATTTCTGTCGACTATCACCTTTCTATGCCAAAACAGCTGAGTTTATCACAATAATGAGCTTTCAACACGGCAGTCTTGGTGCCTCCTCTCATTCCCTCACAAAGATAAAACCTAAAATAAAACTAATTCTTTTTTTTTTTTTAACAAAAGAGAGTTACAAACTGGACAGCCAGGGGGAAAAAAAAAAAAAAGAGAGAGTTACATGGGAATATTGTGAATAACTTCATGCCAAAAAAGTTAGAAAATGCACATACAGTGGAAAAACTTTTCAATGTACACAAATCACCAAAGCTTACACAAGAAGAAAACAGAAAATCTAAATAGACTGGTAACAAGGAAAGAAACTGAATTGGTAAAAAAAAAAAAAAAAAAAAAAAGTTGAGTCTTATCCAAAATGACTTCAATGGTACATTCTACCAAACATTTAAATGAAAAATAATACTTCACAAATGCTTTTGTAAAGTACAGGAAGGGGGAACACGTCTCAACTCATTCTATGAAGTTAGCATTACTCAAAGCCAGATAAAGATATCAGAAGAAAAGAAACTATAAATCAATATACTTCATGAACACAGTGATAAAATAATCCTTAATGAAATTTGAATAAACTAAATTCAGGAACAACAAAAAGTTACATGTCATGATCAATTTGGGTCTATCTCAACAATCCAAAATTGCTTATACATCTGAAGAGTCCAAAATGCAGTACTTGGACACAATCTCAAAAACAACAGAATGATCTCAGTTCATTTCCAAGGCAAACCACTCAATATCACAGTAATCCAAGTCTATGCTCCAACCACTAATGCTGAAGAAGATGAAGTTGAATGATTATATGAAGACCTACAAAGACCTTCTAAAACTAACAGCAAAAAGATGTCCTTTTCATCATAGGGGACTGGACTGCAAAGGTAGGAAGTCAAGAGATATCTGGAGTAACAGTCAAGTTTGGCCTCTGACTACAAAATGAGGCAGGGCAAAGGCAACAGTTTTGCCAAGAGAATCCACTGGTCATAGCCAACACCCTCCTCTTCCAACACCACAAGAGATGACTCTACACATGGACATCACCAGATGGCAAATACTGAAATCAGACTGATTATATTCTGTGCAGCTGAAGATGGAGAAGCCCTACAGAGACAGCAAAACAAGACTGGGAGCTGACTGTGGCTCAGATCATGAACTCCTTATTGCAAAATTTATGTTTAAAATGAAGAAAGCAGGGAAAACCACTAGGCCATTCAGGTATGACCCTAAACAAAGTCATGTATGGATGTGAGAGCTGGACTGTGAAGAACGCTGAGCGCCAAAGAATTGATGCTTTTAAATTGTGGTGTTGGAGAAGACTCTTGAGAGTCCCTTGGACTGCAAGGAGATCCAACCAGTCCATTCTAAAGGAGATCAGTCCTGGGTATTCTTTGGAAGGGATGATGCTAAAGCTGAAACTCCAGTACTTTGGCCACCTCATGCGAAGAGTTGACTCATTGGAAAAGACTCTGATGCTGGGGAGGATTAGGGGCAGGAGGAGAAGGGGACAACAGAGGATGAGATGGCTGGATGGCATCACTGACTCGATGGATGTGAGCTTGAGCGAACTCCAGGCGTTGGTGATGGGCAGGGAGGCCTGGCGTGCTGCGATTCATGGGGTCGCAAAGAGTCAGACACGACTGAGCAACTGAACTGAACTGAACTGAAATCTCTTAAGATGATACAGTGGAAGTGACAAATAGATTCAAAGGATTAGATCTGACTGACAGAGTGCCTGAAGAACTATGGACGGAGGTTCATAGGAGGCAGTGATCTAAACCAACCCCAAGAAAAAGAAATTCAAGGCAAAATAGTTGTCTGAGGAGGCCTTGCAAATAGCTGAGAAAAGAAGAGAAGAAAAAAGCAAAGGAGAAAAGGAAAGATATACCCATCTGAATGCAGAGTTCTAGAAAAAAGCAAGGAGAGGTAAGACAGACTTCCTAAGTAAACAATGCAAAGAAATAGAGGAAAACAATAGAATGGGAAAGACTGGAGACTTCTTTAAGAAAATTAGAGATACCAAAGGAACATTTCATACAAAGATGGCCACAATAAAGGACAGAAATGGTATGGACCTAGCAGAAGATATTAAGAGGAGGTGGCAAGAATACACAGAAGAACTGTACAAAAAAGATCTCAGTGACTCGAATAACCACGATGGTGTGATCACTCAGCTAGAGCCAGACATCTTGGAGTGTGAAGTCAATGGGCCTTAGGAAGCATCACTACAAACAAAACTAGTGGAGATGATGGAATTTTAGCTGAGCTATTTCAGATCCTAAAGGATGATGCTGTTAAAGTGCTGCACTCAATACGCCAACAAATTTGGAAAACTCAGCAGTGGCCACAGGACTGCAAAAGGTCAGTTTTCATTCTAATCCCAAAGAAGGGCAATGCCAAAGAATGTACAAATTAATGCACAATTGTACTCATTTCACATGCCAGCAAGGTAATGCTCAAAGTCCTTCAACCTAGGCGTCAACAGTATGTGAACTGAGAAATTCCAGATGTACAAGATGGATTTAGAAAAAGGAGAAGAACCAGAGATCAAATTGTCAACATCCGTAGGATCATAGGAAAAGCAAGAGAATTCCAGAAAAACATCTACTACTTTATTGGCTACACCAAAGCCTTTGACTGTGTGGATCACAAGAAACTGTGGAAAATTCTTCAAGAGATGGGAATACAAGACCACCTGACCTGCCTCCTGAGAAATCTGTATGCAGGTCAAGAAGCAACAATTAGAACCAGACACGGAACAACAGACTGTTTCAAAATTAGGAAATATTGTTTATTGTCACCTTGCTTATTTAACTTATATGCTGAGTATATCATGCGAAATGCCAGGCTGGATGAAGCACAAGCTTCAAGCAAGATTTCAGGGAGAAATATCAATAACCTGATATGCAGATGATACCATTCATATGACAGAAAGCACAGAGGAACTAAATAGCCTGTTTATGAAAGTGAAAGAGAAGAATGAAAAAGCTGGCTTAAAACTCAATATTCAAAAAACTAAGATCATGGCACCCAGTCCTATCACTTCATGGCAAATGGATGGGGAAACAATGGAAACAGAGACAGACTATTTTCTTGGGCTCCAAAATCACTGCTGCCATGAAACTGAAAGATGCTTTGTCCTTGGAAGAAAAGATATGACAAACAATATGCTAGACATCATATTAAAAAGCAGAGAAATCTCTTTACTGACAAAGGTCCATCTAGTCAAAGCTATGGTTTTTCCAGTGGTCATGTACAGATGCGAAAGTTGGACCATAAAGAAGGCTGAGAGCCAAAGAATTGATGCTTTCAAACTGTGGTGTTGGAGAAGACTCTTGAGAGATTTCCTAAGACAGCAAGGAAACCAACCAGTCAATCCTAAAGGAAATCAGTCCTTAATATTCATTGCAAGGACTGATATTGAAGCTGAAGCTCCAATACTTTGATCACCTGATGTGAAGAACTACCTCACTGGAAAACACTCTGATGCCAGGAAAGATTGAAGGCAGGAGGAGAAGGAGGCAACACAGGATGAGATGGTTGGATGGCATCACTGACTCAAAGTACATGAGTTTAAACAAACTTTGGGAGATGGTGAAACACAGGGAAGCCTGGTGTGCTGCAGTCTATGGGGTCACAAAGAGTCAGACAGGACTAAGCAACCGAACAATAAAACTATTCAAAGTTGGTTAACATCTGAAAATAGTGTCATACGATAGTATACTATAAAGGACCAAAACCATATAACAATCTCAGAAGATGAAGAAAATGCAGAGAAAGCACTGGGGAAAAAATCAAACATTTATTCATTATAAAAATTCTCAACAAACTAGGACTATAAAGGCATTTCCTCAACCTTATAAAGGGCATTCTGAAAAGCCAACAGCTAACATAGTTAATGAGGAAATATTGAATATTTTTCACCTCAGAGCAAGAACAAAGTAAGGATGTTCCAACTTGCTCCTTGTAATCAGCAATGTCCTAGAGGCGCTAGCCAGTGAAACAAGAAAAACAGTGACATGCTAACAGAATCTGGACAGGAAAGAAGTAAATCTAAACGGACTGTGTGCACACATGACATGACCTGACATATAGAAAACCCTAAGAAGTTCTTAGGAAAATTATCAGAATTATTGAATTTAGCAAAGTTTTAGGAGGTTAGTTCCTACATGGGTAAACAAGGAAATTTCTGGGGGCGCTGTTAGCATTCTGGCCTGGAGAATTCCGTAGATTGTATGGTCCATAGGGTGGCAAACAATTGGACACGACTGAGCAACTTGCACACACACACATACACACAAATTAGCATTCTGTTTCTTGATCTGCATCTTGGTTTATTCCACTGCTTATCTGTCATTTCCTTTAGATGTCTAACAGGAACTTATGTCAAATAGATTATTGATTTTATTCCCAAATCCACATTCATTCACAACTGCTCACCAACTATCTCCTTTTCCATTAGGGACATCAAGACTCCCTAATTAACTGACATTAACTGACATCAAGATTCACCTACTTGCTCAGTAGGAACTGGAATTATCCTTGATTCCCTCCTTTCGCTTGCATGACATTTATAATGCACCAGCAACTCCAGTGGATTCTATGTCAAAAAACATGGTGAATTCATCCACTTCCCTCCATCTCTAAGACAACATCACTCTTGCCCATTTACTCTCATTCCTTGGTTTAATGAATGTATAGCCTCCACCAACAACCTTTATCTCCCACCTCTTCCTACTCCCTTGCTTTGTTAAAAGTCACCAACCTGTTGACAAGGTTCCAAGTCCAAGGCAAAGGTCACTGGCATGGCTCCCAAAGTCTTGCACCACCTGCCTCTCTCCATCTTCTCGTCAGCCTCTCCCATGGGCCACATCAGCCCTTTGTTTGTCCTTAGGACGTGACAAGCTCTACTTGTCCTGGAGGATTCATCCATGCTCTCTTGCTGCCGAGATCCCCACTCATTCTGCATAACAGCATCTTGTTCATGACTTTCTGCTCACCTTACACAATCTTTAACATTTCGGGTTTATTAATTTGTATACTGTCTGTCTTACTTTGCCATAGCAACCTTGCATGAGGCCAGGCCTATGTCTTTTTTCACTCACCACTATGTGCCCAGCATCTGCATAATGCCTGGTAGGTGGACGGCACAGTGTTTATTCATTCAAATGCACAGGGTACAATTTAATAAATCAAAGAATACTGGGGCAGATTCAGATACTACATGAGATGTTTCTTCATGCACTGAATATACCAGGGGTTCCTAAACTTGACTGCACATTAGAATCCCCTGGGTAGTTTTAAAAAATCCCAATATACAGATTTAATCCTATGCCTATCACATCATAATGGCTGGGACTGAAAGACAGACAGCAGCAGTTTTTAAAGTTTCCCAGCAACGTAGGGGAACCATGGACATATACACTTTAAAATGAGAGCATATAATAAAGTCTGCAAAGAAAAAACTTATTCCTTGTGTTCATATTATATATATCTGAATTTAAAATGGCTTCTACAAAATATATTATAGGCCCATATGTGTTATGTGTGCTATGAGAAATGTGCTACGTACTATGATAAAGCACATGTGTGCTATGATAAAGATGTACTATGATAAATGCTAACTATGGTTAATATTGACAAACACATTTATTTTTTGAGGGCTTCCCAAGCAGCGCAGTGGGAAAGAATCCACCTGCCAATGCAGGAGACACAAGAGACACGGATTTGGTCCCTGGGCCAGGAAGATCCTCTGGAGGAGGAAATGGCAACACACTCCAATATTCTTGACTGGAAAATTCCAAAAACAGAGGAGCCTGATGGGCTATAGTCCACGGGGTCCCAAGGAGTCAGACATGACTGAGCACACATGCACACTTCGCACTTCATTTATTACTTTGCAGTGTATTCCAGAAGTTTGTAAATGATGTTAAGTAATGAAAGCACTTGTTCCAATATTAATAATGTTGAAAGTGGTGCTTTTTCCTGTGCATCTTCAATTTTTAGCAGATTTTATTGATTAATGTTGATATTGTTGTTTTTCAGTGACCTCAGTCATGTCCAAATCTTTGCGACCCTATTGACTGGAGCACGTCCGTCCCTGCCTTTCACCATCTCCCAGAGCTTGTGCAAACTCATGTCCATCATGTTTGTGATGCCATCCAACCATGTTGTCCTCTGTCATCCCCTTCTCCTTCTGGCTTAAATCTTTCCTAGCATCAGGGTCTTTTCCAATGAGTCGGATCTTCGCATCGGGTGGCCAAAGTATTGGAGTTTCAGCTTCAGTATCAGTCCTTCCAATGAATATTCAGGACTGATTTCCTTTAGGATTGACTGGCTTCTCTCCTTGCTGTCTTCAGGAAATCTCTCAAGAGTCTTCTCCAACACCACAGTTCAAAAGCATCAATTCTTTGGCACACAGCCTTCTTTATGGTCCAACTCTCACATCTGTACATGACTACTGGAAAAACCATAGCTTCGACCATATGGATCTTTGTTGGCAAATGTCTCTGCTTTTTAACATGCTGTCTAGGTTTGTCACTACTCGTCTCCCAAGGAGCAAGCATCTTTTAATTTCATGGCTGCAGTCACTATATGCAGTGATTTTGGAGCCCAAGAAAATAAAGTCTCTCACTGTTTCCATTGTTTCCCCATCTATTTGCCATGAAGTGATGGTACTGGATGCCATGATCTTAGTTTTATGAATATTGAGTTTTAAGCCAGCTGTTCCACTCTCTTCTTTCACTTTCATCAACAGGCTCTTTAGTTCCTCTTCACTTTCTGCCATAAGGGTGGTGTCATCTGCATATCTGAGGTTATTGATATTTCTCCAAGAAATCTCAATTCCGGCTTGTGCTTCATCCAGCCTGGCATTTTGGATGATATATTCTGCATATAAGTTAAATAAGCAGGGTGACAATATGTAGCTTTGACATACTCCTTTCCCAATTTTGAACCAGTCTGTTGCTTCATGTCCGGGTCTAACCGTTGCTTCTTGACCTCCATATAGGTTTTCCAGAAGGCAGGTAAGGTGGTGTGGTATTCCCATCTCTTTAAGAATTTTCCAGTTTGTTGTGATCTACAAAGTCAAAGGCTTTATTTAGTGTAGTCAATGAAGCAGAAGTAGATGTTTTTCTGGAATTCTCTTGCTTTTTCTATGATCCAATGGATGTTGATATTAGCTGGCTATTATAATTAAGGGCTTCCCTGCTCTCTCAAGTGGTAAGGAAACTGCCTCCACTGCAGAAGACGAGGGCTCAATCCCTGGGTCAAGAAGATCCCCTGGAGGAGGGCATGACAGACCACTCCAGTATCCTTGCCTGGGAAATCCCATGGACAGAGGAGCCTGGCAGGCTACAGTTCATGGGTTCACTAAGAGTCGGACACGACAGCATGCTTGAACATTAGAATTACATATATGTGTATGTGTAATTCCACAAACATTGAATGAACAAATATTAGTTGGCAGGTATTCTGCTTTGTGTTATAGAATATGGGAAACCTAAGCTGGAGTTTTATTTATATAAATCCTTTATGTGTTGGCAGTTTCCTAAGGTGATGATTGAGAAATTATTTGACCAAGCTCATTGCCTTGTGTGGCAGCATCATTCCCTTTTGCATTGCCTTGTGTGGCAGCATCATTCCAATTCAACCCAGTTCAAATTCCAGGTTATCCTCTTTATTATCTGTATAAATTTAGCTGACTGTTAGTATTTGTATTTCTGGTTTTTGTATGAAAACTGAGAAGGGTAAGCTGAATGCTGGAGCTCCTGATAGGTTTAAATTATATGAAATATACAAAGTGACACTGTTGTTTCCAATCAATCAACAAACACTCAAGTAAATGAACTCTGTTCACTCCCTGCAGCATTTCTACTGTCTCAGTGAATATAACACAAATCCTGCATTTGCTCATTCCACAAATAATCATGTAATGGAAATTATTTTAGGTGCTCAGGACACAGGAGTAAACAGACAAAAATCCCTGCCCTGGGGGAGCTGATGTTCCAGTAGGTGAGACAGACAGTGAATATTTGGTATTAAAAATGCCAATTAAACAAGAGGTTATGAGTCCATTATAAAAAATAGTAGGTCCTTTAAAGAAGAGGTTATGAGTCGGTTATGAAGCTGCTGCTGCTGCTAAGTTGCTTCAGTCGTGTCCGACTCTGTGCAACCCCATAAGACGGCAGCCCACCAGGCTCCTCCATCCATGGGAGTTTCCAGGCAAGAATACTGGAGTGGGGTGCTATTGCCTTCTCTGTGGTTATGAAGAGCCACAACTAAAACAGAGGACCTGGCCTGCTGGGCCAGAGAGAGTGGGAACGAGAGAGAGGATCACAAAATCAAACAGCCTGGCAGAGAAGACGATGAGGACACAAATGCCTGGAGAATCTGAGGGCTTAGCTGTGCAAATATTTGGGGGGAAACATTATTGGAAAACTGAAATTTTCAAGCAACAAAATGTGATCTTTTTCATGGGAGACACCATTTTCCTAACCCCATCCTACTGAGTGGGCTTTTAGTTTAAGGGGACAAAGTCTTGCTCCTGAATGCCCAAGGAAATGATTTTAGAAATGGGCAACGTAGCAGAGGCAGGGAGCAAGAAAGAGAATCATGTCAGTGCCTCCGTCAGGAGGTCAAAGTCGGAACTGGCTACACCTGGGGGTAGACATGGATGTCTCAAAAACCCAGGCCACAGACATGGGAGTGCCTTGATTTCTCCAACTAGTTTGGTTTCCAGCAGCAGCGTATTAAAAGCTTGATTTAAGTCTGCGAGTCATACAATTAATATTTGAGGTAAAGACAAATTTTTAAAAATTAACAGAAGACTATTCCAGGGAAAAAGAATTACTCCAGGGAGCAAGAATACTCTACCTGAGTGGACGCGGACACACACCCTGCTCTGAGTCACAGCTGAAGCTCCAGGCCGGGTCCCAGAGAAGCAGCTCCCTCCACCTCCCCAGCAGGGGCTGCCTCTGAGAGCAGCCCAGGTGGGTGTCCCCACTACAGGGCCTGGTGCCTGCCCAGAATGGTTCAGGCTTATTCCGCAGAACACTTCCAAGGTGTGTGGAGAGGTGATGACAAATCACTCTGTGGAGAGTGCTGGAGAAGGGCCAAGCCCAGGGCAAAGGCATGCACTTTCTGGAATGTTCTGGAACATGCTGGAACCCTGCACACCCACAGCTCTCCCTCTGCTCACTGACCCCGCTGATGGCTGGCAGCTCCCGTGTGTTGGTGCCCAGGTCAGAGGTAAAGACGCCCTCAGCCCCTGAAACCCAACATGGGGCTCCTGACTGGTGTTTGAATGCCACCAGCTGAGGACACTTTCATGGATGGGCTGCCCTGACCACCTTGCTGAGGCTGGCTTGGGAGGCTGAGGCTGGTCTTCTGAGCTCCTGGCAGAGCATGGTGGGAAGGGGGAGAGGGAGCACCCCTGCTCCCTCTGCTCAGGACACACAGCCCTCTCAGCATCCCATCCTTCCTCAGAGGCCTCCACAGCCACCTGGTGAGAAGCGACTTGGCCTTTGAGTTCAGTGCTTTTCACACTTTTAAATTCACACAACCATGAGAGATGCATTTTACATGAGAGTCAGGGCATTTACGTATGAACCAAAAATTACCCTGGGTACCCTTTAAAGTACATCTATTTTTCATTCTAGTCCATTAAAAAATATTCTGTCTATGATCTATGGAACGGATTCCATGCCATAGGGGATTGCCCGGATGGCCTGACTGTAGCTGATGTTGGGGATCCACTGACTGAACTGACAGGCAGCCACAGGAAGGCAGGAAGGCCTGGATAGCATCCAGGAACAGGAATGAATGACCAGCTCCCTCTGTGCTCCACTGCACTTCACTCCTAATTGTGGTCTGGATGTTTGTGTCTCCCCAGAATTCATGTACTGAAATCCTAGTCTCAGTGCAATGGTATTAGGAGGTAGAAGCTTTGAATGGAGTCAGTGACCTTCTCAGAGACCCCAGGGAGCTCCCTCACCCCTTCGATGGAATAAGGGTATGAGAAGACAGCACTCTGCAACCCAGGAGAGAGTCCTCACTGGAACTTGGCCATGCTGGCCCCTGATCTTGGACTTCCAGGCTCCAGAACCATGAGAAATACATTTCCATTGTAAAACACCCAGTCTATAGCACTTTGTCCTAACTGCCAGGACTAAGACACTCCTACCATTTGAGTCTGTAATGTGACTGAGGAGGTGTCCTGAGGGCAGGGGTGAGACTTCCCACAGCAATGCCCCCAGCTCCAGACACAGCTGCTGGTGAGCAGGAGGTCTGGTAAAACTTCAGTGGATGAACAAATGAATACTTCCAAGGTGGAGAAGAGTATCATGCATTTAATACCACTTTTACTCACTTGCACTTTGCTAACCAGGAACAAACAGTCAATTGATTTTTGAGGTATAAAGCAACAGTTTAAGAAAATCAACATTTTTAAGTTAGGTTTTGTATACAGGTAATATTTCATGACCCTGATTGCCCTTCTTTATAAACATAGTGACAAGTGACACTGAAGGTATACTATTTGTGAAGAACAGTTATAAGCACTTAATATGCGCTGTTTTATTTCATTGCTTCTACTATCCTATGGGGTATCATCACCCCCATTTTACAGAGGAAGAAAGAGAGGTTTAGAGAGTTGAAGTCACTTGCCCAAGGTCACACGGCTGGTGCAAAGCTGGAATTCAAATCTCCTAGTTTGACCCTCGGATCTATACTAGAAACCATGGCATAATTTACTAACCTGTAATGACAGACGATTGTCTAGTAAAGAATCTCTCTGGCCTCCGTCTCTGGCTTCGTGGGAGGTAACCTTTAAATCCGTGGGATTTCCTAAGTGATAGGAGAGGCTGTCATTTGTGGTGGATCCCTTGGATCACAGCTACATTAATGCTAACAAGATGATTCAGGACAGGCTGCCCAGGCCACAAAGACTAGCCATGTGATTAGTGATTAGTGGGTTGGGACTTTGAGTTTAGTGTTATCAGCCTAACCTCCCAACCTCCTGGGAGGGAACTGGGGCTGGAGACTGAGTTCCCTATGGCCAATGATCCAATCAATCACATCTCCATAGTGAGATCCCAATAGAAACCCTGGACACAATAACTTTGGGGACCTTCCTGGTTGGTGAGCACATCTGTGCCAGGTGGGTCATATGCTCCAGCTCCACAGGGAGAGGGCAGGGAGGCTCCCTGTGTGTCTCCTCATTTGGCTGGTCTTGATTTGCACCTTTGTTATAAAACTGTAACTTGCAGCCGTTAGTCAGAAGAGCGGTTGGTCCCCAGGTTACCTGGGGACTGTGGAACTTGTGTCTGGTGTTTGAAGTGAGGCAGGCTTGTTAGGGACCACGCTCTTAACTTGTGGGGTCTGTGCTGACCCTGGGTGGTGAGCATCAGAACTGCCCAGCCACACTAAGCCATCCAATCTAGAGAAGCAGGAATTCAAGGGAAGGAGCCTCAGATAAAATCCGGTTCAGCATCATGGGGAGAAATTGGCCAAGAAAGGGAAGACCCGTTCTTGAGATGTGTCCTATCCTTGCTGGATTGCAGGAAAAGAAGTGTCTCCTTGTCAGGCAGAGCATTCCCAATTTACTGTGGCCAGAGTGTGAACACGGCTGCCTTCTCACGGGATACGGTGAGGACAGCTGCAGTTCCGTGATCAGTGGATCACGCTTTGCTCCACTGAAACTACAACTACAACTGCATTGAAATCAAGGGACCGTAAAACTCAGGACCACCGAGGAAAAAGCAGGGCATTCCTTGTGGACCAAAGAGCTTTGCATTGGGACATGACTGCTAAGGTCTGTCCACAGGAACTGAAGGGTCCTTATAACACTCTTTTGGAGATGTGCAATCCCAGAGCTGAGCTGTTAACATCATTTTGGCCCTAAAATCAGTTGTTCAATTTTCTAGGAAATGAAACTGGGCTTTAAGTATATACTAGCAATGTTTACTATTCATTTAATAGGTTCCTATCATTAATCCTTCTGTGAAATGGAGTGTCTTGTTATAAAGCTACCTGACCCCTTGTCTTGGTCCATTTGGGCTGCTATAACAGCATACCATAGATGAGGTGGCTTATAAACAACAGAAATCCACCTTTCACAGACCTGGAGGCTGGCAAGTCCGAGATCAAGGTGCTGGCATATTCAGTGTCTGGTGGGCACTCCCTGGCACATAGACAGTGCCTTCTCTCTGTGTCCTCACACAGTTGATGGGGAAGGGGCGCTCTCCAGGGTCCCTTTTATAAAGGACCTCACTCATGAGGGCTCCATCCTTATGACCTAAATTTATCTCCTAAAGCCCCCACCTCCTAACACCAACACACTGGTGGTTAAGGTTTCAGTGTATGCATTTTAGGGGGACACAAGCATGCAGTCTATAACTCCCCCCAATAGCTGGTATTCCTATGGGTTCAAGGTGATCCAAAAGGTTAATGCTGAACCATATTGAATGTGATCTTTACCTAGTAGGGTGTCAGGGAATTTGCACGGACTCTGGAGGCCCTGAAGGATTTCTGGGGTCTTGTGCTAAAGGCATGGCCAGGAGATGGAGGGAGGCCCCTCACCCTCTGTCCATGAAGGAGGCTGAGCTGGGAGCACAGCACAAGGCAGGGCAGCATAGGTGGGGCTCAGTGCTGGGAAGGTGGGGTCCAGGGCTGGTGTATCAGGCTGGGGCCAGTAGCCCGAGCAGGCCGAGGCCCAGCCAGGCAGGAGCCTCCACCCCAGAGGCACACTGAGTGAGACCTCATGTGGTGGGGGGTGGGTTCTACCTAAAGGCAGCTAAGTGGAAGGGCTGCAGACCATTCTGCATACAGAGGACCACTCTTTGCAAAGTAGCAAAGGCAGGAGCCTGGTCAGAAGGTGGCCACAGTGTTCAGAGCCATGATTCCGCTGGCCGAGGAGGGAGAAAGGGGACAGACACAGGAAAGTGAAGCAGGCAGGGGCGACAAGCAGTCTTGGTTGGGAAGGGAAAGGTGGCTAGGGAGGAGACAAGAGACCCCCTCCCCGGTCTCTGACTTGGTTTCTGGGGTGAAGTGTGGGGGGACAGCACCTGGGGGTTGTGTGCCTGGAGGGGTCCCCAGGATGGGCAGGTTACGGAGAAAGGGAATGGTTCTTAGACACAGAGTCCCTGGTGGTTGGCCAAGTGTGGATCAGTGGGATGCAGGGGCCTTTATCTCAAGAAGAGGCAGAGGGGTGGAAGGAGCTGACAGAAAGTCGAAGGACAGTAACTCAAGGCTGTGGTCCAAGTTCTACCTCAGAAGAATTTCAAGGCTCCTCTGTGGGGCTCTGGGAGGTAGGCGCGCGTGGGATGGGGTGGGGGATGGCGGTTACAATACAGGGATACAAAGGAAAGGAGCCTGGCCACTCTAGATCTATTGTAAAGAGGGGTTTGAAAGTCACATTCTTCAAGTATCTTTAGACACTTTGAATATATCCAAACAGTTCATTTCCACAGAGGGGTTCGTGTCATTTTGAAAAAAAAAAAGGCTGTCCACCCTTTAGCTCTCTCCCAGGTTCACTGTCAAGGTCAAACACTGCACTTCCTGGGCCCACGTGCACAGCTGAGCCCAGAGGTCAGCTCACCCCTGGAGGCCCTGTGTCCCTTTCTTTTGCAGCACTGTGCCCAGAATGGACACCTGGCTGGGATCTTAGAAATGAAACTCCCACCAGGAAGAGTCACACAGTGCTACCACACTTTGAGAAGTCTGCTTCACTGATTTAAACCTGCACTCAAAGGCAGCCCGGCAGCATATGCATTTTATACATGTCTTAGAGGCCACATGGGAAGTAAACCTGGCATCAGAATTATCTCATGGGTGTGATAAAGTCAATCGCTTCATACAAATAGCATTTGTTACACAAGAAAAAAAAGATACACTTTCTTGCTGGATACCTCACTGTAAAGAAGCAGGTAGACGAAGAACCCTGCTCCTTGCCCTAGCTCTGTATATTAAAGAGATGTGGACGTTTGTCTGGTGTGAACCTCCAGGAAACAACTTCAAAGTATTGTCACACCTTTTTCAGCACAGATTTGGGCCCTGGTGAAATTTCCACAACAGCAAACCAAATGGTCATTGTTAACCTCTGGTCACCAGAGCCCTCCTCCTGGATACTGTAGAGGCCTGGATGGGGTGAGTGAGAGGGACACAGTAGGCGTGGGGGTGGGGGTCGGGGTGGCTACAACACTGTGACACAAAGGGAAGGGGCCTGGCTGTTCTAGGTCTGTCGTTGGTAAAGAAGGGTTTGGAATTTACATTCTCCAAGGGTCCTACCAATTCTGAAAGAGTTACAAAGGGGATCTGCAAGAGGTTGGGAACTGTATGTCTGTCTACTTTCAGTGAAGGCCTTTGAAGTTTCCTAGGGTGGACAAGGGACTTCCTTGATGGCTCAGCGGTGAAGAATCTGCCTGCAATGCAGGAGACCTAGGTTCAGCCCCTGGGAAGGGAAGATCCCCTGGAAAGGGGAATGGCAACCCACTCCAGTATTCTTGCCTGGAGAATTCCATGGACAGAGGAGCCTGATGGGCTACAGTCCATGGGGTCACAATACAGTTGGACACAACTGTGCAAATAACATACATAAAAACATACAAAGGGTGGCCTGGAGGCCCAGGCCAGAGCAGCACGGTGTGCTGTGATACATCCCTCCTGGGGGGAGTGCTCCATGGTCATACAGGAAAGAGCCTGGCTTGACTCAAGAGTGACAATGATGAAGCAGGCAGGCCACCAAAGCTATAATTAAAAGCCTCTGCATTATCTGCCTCTCTGCTCTACAGATTCACTTAAAAATAAAGCAACCAGACATCAATTTAGCTGGCCCCATGAAATTTCCTGCTGCTTTCTCCACTTCTAATAATGGACATGCAAGCACTTAATGTTGAAGCTAACTTCTACGTTATGTATATACTATATCTATATCATTTACTTAAAGGGGTTCCTGAAATGCAAGAAACAGCTTTTTGTCCTTTAGATATCAGGGGGGTAATCAACCTCACTCTGAATTAAACTCTTGAATTAAAGTAACAAGAACCCTCAATCAAGCCTCCTTACAGGAGAGAGTGCTGCAGGATGCAGGAGCCCTCCTGGGCTCAGCATCTGTGACAGCCAGTCCTGGGCCTGCAGATTCTGAAGCCCGAGGTTTCAGTGACCCTCAAGATGCCCCTGCCTGGGAAAAGGATTCAGTACGGGGTCTTCACTTAGTAACTAAGTCTCCCCACGTTAAGTTATGTGGGGAGAACAGAGGAAGGAGTCCTCTTGGGGAAGAAGAGCCCCAGAAAGAAAGAGTGGCTCACACTGCCTTCCACAGAGGAGAAAGGACCAGGGGATCTGCATGAGTCTTTTGCCAAGTTGACCATCAAGTACATCTCTACAGAAAACAAGCCGGCACTAGGCTGGAGATGCTGGGCCCTGCCCTTCAATTCCTGTGTTCTAAACAGTCAGCAGCTTCTGTAGACTTTCCCCAGGGAGAAGGATGCACTGACCACAGGGGGACATATTCTGGATCTACCTAGTGGGTGTTCATGGCAAATTTTAACAGCAGATTTATGTATCAGCCTCTTGTTTGCCTGGTTAAAGTTGCTAATACAGCTGTGGCAAATTATTCTACAAGACGAGGGCATCCCCAGTATCCCAGCAATGCTCATCATGTTTGCTCTCCTACTGTGTGGCCCTGCCACCTCTCCCCCAAGAGGAGGTGTCTACTACATGTACCCTTGATTCCAGGTGGGCTCACGACTGTAGGATCAAGGGAACACAGCAGGCACGGACGACCTCCAAGAACGGGTGCTCACAGATGATACAGCCTTGACTCCTGGAACCCTGTACCAATGGCCCTGAGGCCAGCATGCTACCATGGAAGCCAGGCCATGTGGAGAGGTCATGTGCAGGCGATCTGTGGTCAATCTCAGCGTTCGCATCATCCAAACCCAGGCTCCAAGATAAGGCTTCAGGTTAATCTCCTCTTTCTTTCCAGTTGGGGCCCCAGATGTCATGGAACAGAGGTAAGACTTCCTCACTGTGCCTGAATTCAGCTTAATAAAGAGATGGTTTATGTGCTAAGTTGTGGGGTCATGTGCTATGAAGCAGTAAGTAACCGGAACACCCTAAACCAGACCAGCTCGAGTGTGTTGAAGTTTGGGGCCATGGGAGGCTGTACTTAACACGTGACCTTTCCAGGTTTCCCCAACTTTGTAAGACCATCCTTGGCACTCAGTTGTCTCTCCTGAAAGGCACAGCTTTGCAATTTTGCTCACAATAATGTATTTTAAAGTCTGACAATGGTACATCTTAAATGGCAACCCACTCCAGTACTCTTGCCTGGAGAATCCCATGGGCGGAGGAGCCTGGTAGCCTGCAGTCCATGGGGTTGCTAAGGGTCAGACATGACTGAGCGACTTTACTTTCACTTTTCACTCTCATGCATTGAAGAAGGAAATGGCAACCCACTCCAGTGTTCTTGCCTGGAGGATCCCAGGGATGAGGAAGCCTGGTGGGCTGCAGTCTATGGGGTTGCACAGAGTCGGACACGGCTGAAGTGACTTAGCAGCAGCAGCAACATTTTTAAAGGCAACACATACCCCGGGTCAGCTAGGACCACACATCCTCCCTTCCCCTTAAATTCTTGGTGCCTGATGCCCTGCACTGTCTGGTCCCCACGTAGCCTTTCCATCCCCAGAAGGACTGTCTACACTCAGCCACACTGGGCCACTCACCTCACCCCACTGTTTACTCATTTAACCTGCATCCTATTGAGGGGCATTTTTACTGCCTCCAAATATACAGGGCAGATTTTAAATAAGAAGGGATAAACATCCTCACACATAGGTCTGCATTGTAACTTTAGTCACAGCCTTAGGAAAGATTCTGAAAAGTGGGTCTGTGGGGCACTGAGTATGAGTTTCAAGGACGCTGGTACACACTCACTGCCAGGTGGTTTTCCAGAAACCGATTACTAGGGAAGTCGGACACAGTTTGGAACCTCAATTGTCATTTCTATTTTTCTTTTGTGAACTGTTTCCCCTGGTCCTTTGGCCATTTGAGGGTATGTGCTTTCTCACTGGTGGGCAGGGGTCTTGGGAGATGCCCCTGTTCCTGAGGTGGTTACTGCACCCTCCTGCCTCCTCCTGTGAACAAGGCAGGTGGGCTCCAGCTGGCTGGCTGAGAACCCACACTGGTGGGAGCTCACCATGTGGTGATAACCCAGGGGTCAGGGTCATGACGGGCTGTGGAGTGAGATGATACGGGAGTCTGCAGGTGAGGGAGTGGATGCAGGAGATCAGCTGTGGACCTGATCACTGAAATGAGGCCCAAAGGAGTTTCACAAGCAATAACAGAAAGCCCAAAGGTGGCTGAAGGCTGGCTCTGTCCACAGAGTCCACTAGAGGTCAATGTGCTTGGACAGGATGGGCAGGGGAAGAGGCAAAAGGTGAGCTCAGAAAGTGAGAAACAGCACCCCGTGGGTGCCGGAAGGGAGGTGGAAGCCTGAGGAGGGACAAATGGGAGAATCAGGAGGACCTGACCTGGGGCCCTGGTCAGGGGGATGGTGTGCGGGAGAGGCTGGAATGTGGGTAGAGCAGACCAAGAGGACGGTGACAGTAACAGTCCTGGGCCGTGACAACACAAAGCAGGTAATTTTGGAAATAATTTCTTACGATTTCATGGTGGATTGACTGTGCCGGGAAAAAGTGAGGTGCGATGCATGAATCCAAATCCCCTGAACATCAGGAGGCCTGAAGCAGGAGCTGGCCAACAGGCAGATCTCCAGAATCCCATGTTAATGCGGGGACATCACCCAGGTGACCAGCCACTGGCCCCAGGCTTGGAGGACAGTTCTGAGTGGAGGACTAACTGGAAATCTGCACAAAACTGGCATTGAAAGCCACGGGCCTTGAAACACCAAACAAGAGCTGAGTTAAAGAGTATAGGATTCTGGGCTGAGCCTGCAAGAACTCCAACATCTGAAGGTCAGGGAGATGTGGAAATAGCAAGACCCAGCACACGGGCTGCGCAAGGGGTGGCCACTGAGCTGGGGAGAAGCCAAAATGCTGCTGCATTCTGGAAACCAAGGGAGGAAGTGCTTAAAGACTAGGGAAAAAGGGTAGAATTCCCAGCTGCTAGAAAACAGGAAATGAAAAAGCAGAGCAAGTGTGGCAGGGATGATGTCTCCAGCACCCAGGGGCCTGGACTTCAACGGTGGTGAAAGAACCCCAGAGTGGAGCTTCCTCGAGACCCTTCCAGGGGACCCACAAGGTCAAAACAGTTACTTTAAGATGGTGCTTGTCTTTTCACTACGCTGACACTCATGTGCAAAAACAAAGGTGGGTCCCAGTGCTGGTGCCTTTGCACAGAGTAAGACAGTAGCACCAAACATACCAATAGCACTTATTCCCGGCACCATCAGTCAGAGTCACAGAACTAAAACCACAAACACAGAGTAAAACAAACCAGAGAGAAATTAACTTAAGAATACCCTTGTACTGGAGCCAGGATATTTGAGTCCTTAGACCCGGGTTCAGTCCCTGGGTTGGGAAGAACTTCTGGAGAAGGAAATGGCAACCCACTCCAGTACTCTTGCCTGGAACATCCCATGGACAGAGGAGCGTGGTAGGCTACAGTCCACAGGGTCGCAAAGAGTCGGACAGGACTGAGTGGCGTCACTCACTCACTCACATAGCAGTGAAAGCTGTCCTATTCAAGCCACATATTAGGCGTGTCACTTTGTTTCCTCATCTGTAAAATGGGGCAAGTAGCAACTTCCTGATAAGGCAGATCAGAAGATTCAATGATACATTTCATAATGCACACAAAATAGGGCTAGGTATAGAATAAGCATTCAATTAATATTAGCAACTATTATTATTTATCTAGTTTAGCAAGTTCTCTGTCTTCCAACAACAAACACTTCTTTCTGAATTTGTCTGGGCCCTGAAAACAAAGAGGCCTGGAGCTTGAATAGGACATCCTGTTATGGGAACTTCCTCTTGTGGGAGCCAGACAAAGAGGGAGTGAGCGAGCGGAAGGAACTGCGGCTCAAGGCTGGGGTGTGTCCCTTAGCTATGGGTGGGGTGGTGAGCTGTGGATGGTGCTTGGGAGACAGGTGACAGGTGAAGCCCATGCGAATGCACCACGTGGGGTGTGCACTGTACCCTGTGCCCTCTATGCCCTGCTATTCCCTCCATCACCACATAGGCGGCTGCAGAGAAATGTCTCTGAGAAAAAAATCAGGTTGAAGGTCTGAGAATGAAGAGCTTTGAGGGGGCTTCTCAGTGGCTCAGAACCATAGCTTCACCAGAGCTCTGACCCAGGAACCTGGAGTGATGTCAGAGATGGCCCAGCCTCCCTCCTCATTCTATCTAATTATGTGCATGAGGCCTGCTCTTCTCCAAACAAAGGACCTCAAAGAGGAGGCAACATGTGGTTTACATCTCAATACCAATATGTGATGCCCGAGATACTTCTCCAAGTGAGACACCCAAGGAGAACTGATCAGATCTTGCAGGTAGACAACCACGGTGCAGAGAACCGTGGCATGCAGAGGCATGGGGAGTGTCCTGCCGGAACCATGAAGCTATCTGGACTCTGGTCTCAAGAGGGTCCACCACCACGTGGCCATAGAAACATGCAGCTTAATCTCAAGGCAGGATGCTGTGCTTTCTAAGCCAGATGTGACTGCATTATTGGAATAATGAAAGGGGCCCTTGGTGGTTGTATGGGAAAGAACAAAAAAAAATCACACGTATTTGTTGGCTCAGCAAGTGAAGCTATGTATTACCTTGAAACTGAGATCTTAAAGGACACAGCAGGAAAGGATTTGATTCTCTAATAGGAATGATGAATTTTCCAAGTCTGGAGTTAAGGTGTGTGCTGATCAATTATGGAGAGATGACTATGTGCAGAAAACATACATCTCCTACCCTGCTTCAGGGAAGCCATAATGCAGGAGGACCCAAAGGCTATAGGCAGGTGGCAAGCCTCTCATCCAGGGTTTAGCCTTGGAATGCTAGAGAACTCATACTGGAGAGCGGCCCTGTGACTGTTGATGAATATGGGAAGGCATTCAGTGCACAGCACCCACTTGCTGGAAATCAGAGCATTCATACTGCTGAGAAACCCTGAAGTGTGAAAAATGTGGGAAGTTCTTTAGACTTAATTCAAGCCCCAAAGTACATCAAAGAAGTCATAATGGTGAGAAAGCCTTTGAGTAAAGACAATGCAGAAAGGCTTATAAGAAATGGCAGGCAATGTCACACCTAGCAAAGAATTCACATACATAAGTGTAAAATCTCTCCCATGAATACAATACAGGAAGATCTCTAGATATGGGTCAATCCTTAGAAGAAATCAGGGAATTCACACTGGCATAAGACACTACAAAATATAGGGAATCGTCCAGTAATGGCCCAAACATGTCCAACATCAAAGAATTTGTTATATGCTTTATTTAACCTAAAAACCTACTGCTATATCATTAGCTTTTAATTGGACAGTATACTGAATACTCTAATCATTTTGTCATTCCACAATGCAAGACCCAGAGTAACACTCAAGAGTTCATTTTTTAATAACTAGGTGAATGAATGAGTTCTCTTGGATTTTCTAGGTAAATTACATTGCTTACAAAGAATAACAGTTTTGTTTCTGCCTTTCCAATATTTATATCTGTATTTCCTCTTCCTTGTGCTAATGCATTAAATCTGAATTTCAGACCCTGAGAAATACAGAAAAGACCTTGTACTAAAGTACCTGACAGAAGTGTTATCATGCCAAAGGGCTCTTTGGGCTGCAGTTACAGAAACCCACATGAGCTGGTGAAAACACACAAGGGAAGGGCAGATACTCTAAGAGCCAGGAGCAGTCTCAGCCCCAGACAGGGCAGGAACCAATGCTATGCTATACGGTATCCAAACGGTGCTCTCTTGACTCCCATCACTTCTTCTTCTGTTTTTCATCCCATTGGCTACTGACGGTGAGAAGACTCTCCTGAGGAACACTGTGCAAAGTCCCAGGAAAGAACGCCTTGCCCTTCAGGTACCCTCCTTGGGTTAGTCATCAATAGCCCACAGTTAGGACTGTGTTGGCCCTGGCCTGGGTGAGGCACCTGCCAATCAACTGCAGGTGGTACTGGGGTGCAAGAGCAGGGCCATTTCTATGCACATGCACCAACACAAGCTGAAGGGAAGGGCATCCTTAGACCAGAGGTACTGAGAGCCCAAAAGTCATCCACAGCACAGAACCCAGATCTGCCAGGCCTGCTTAAACAGTGCTGTTCACATCATCTCCACTGCTCCATCCTCAACATTCCAGGATTCTCTTTTATGTACATTTTACACGTGAACCAACTGAGGCTCAAGGTTTGCTGAATTTTCCAAGGCCATACAATTATCAGATCCAGGGACTCCAACTCCAAATTCCATTCTCTCCAGTCTCTCTGGCTGTTGTCATACAACTATGAACATCTCTCATGCCCAGTTAGATCTCTGGCATCATTAAACTCTTAAAGAGGTTAGAAATTAATTTCAAACTTTGGAGACTCTCAAGGATGATATACCCATTACACACTGAGAAATGGTTACAAAGAACATCTATAAGTGTTCAATGTAAGCAATCCTGAGCATTGCCAAGCCATACCTTTCCCCAGGCAGGGTAAAAACTAAGAGAATCTGATGCAGATTTAATCTGGATTCAGAATCACATTTAGCTTCACGTTCAAACAAGTGGGAAAATTTGTTTCTTAACCTGGTCTGGTATTTCCCAAGAAACACAATCATTCCCAAAGTGTCTGAAAGTAATTCCCACCAAAATGTCAATGCTGTCAAAGTTTCTAGAGCTAAATATTAATTTCAGAAAAAAATAAAAGTCAGGCCACTTCTTACATGCACTCTCTGAAACTAACAGATGTAGCAATAGTGCAACACACCTATCTTCTCCATGATTACACTTCAAACCCCTATCCTCCCCTGCTAGTCTGATGTTGTCTGTGTGTGCGCTCACTCAGTTGTATCTGGTTCGTTGTGACCCTATGGCCTGTAGCCTGCCAGGCTCCTCTGTCCATGGAATTTTCCAGGCAAGAAAACTGGAGTGGGGTGCCATTTCCTTCTTCAGGGGATCTTCCTGACCCAGGGATCAAACTCTTGTTCCCTGTACGTCCTGCATTGGCAGGCAGATTCTTTACCACTGAGCCATCTGGAAAGCCCGAGTCTGATGTGACTAACTGCAAAAGTCCTGGACCCTTTTGTTCACATTCTGATGTAAATTTCAATAGGTAGCACATTCTAAAGAAAACTCTAACCCTAATCCTTAACCCTAACCCTAGACTAGATGATCTCAGCTTTTCTGTAAGAAAGTTGGGAGTGGACACCTTCCTTAAGGTCACCAGGGATGGGGACTGACACCGCACACACCATGAGCCCGTGTCACAACTTGGGGCTTATCCACTTCCCTAAACTCCCCAACTGACCGTGGCCCCTTCCTCCTCATTTCCTTCGACTGCTCCAGTCTTTCATTCAGCAGAAGCTTTCCCCCTTTTCTAATACGAAGTGTTTCAGCCTCTTATTTTCTTCCAGTTCTCAGATCCATCTGATGATGGACGCTCTGGCCCCAGAGCACAGCAACAGAGAGGAAGGTGGTAGGGTAGCGGGTGGGGAGTGGGTGGGAAAAGGGAGTAGAAAATGCCAATCCTTATTATTCTCCTTGTCACAGTTATAGCTGCAAAAAGACACCAGTAGTTGTATTTCTGGTGAAGACAGAGGTGAAACTACGCAAAGCAGTTCTGCGCTGAACCCCACCAACGCTGTCTCCCCACCATTTTCACACAGTTAGAGCCTTGGGTGCCAGGGCTGGGAGGCTTCATTCCAGGGCCCCATCTGGTCAGAGGATTCTCAACAGCTGGGAGACAGGGTGAGGGCACAATCTAATGTCCTCACAGCTGCATGCATCTCCGGATTCTAAGGGTCTCCCATGTGGAGGTGCAGCTCCACGGCCCGTGGAGTCAGCATCCTGGGAAATGAAGAATGTCTTCCCTCCCAGAGGGACCAGGGCCATCAGTTGCAGGGACCACTGGTATCTCAGGGGTGTCCAGTTGGCAGGGACGTGAGAACCTGGTGGCTGAACCCAGGCCCGGAGACTCTGCTTCAGGAGGGCTGGGAGGGCCAAGAATGTGCAATGCCAGAAAGCTCCCTTGATGCTGATGCTGCTGGCTTGGGACCCTAAAGTCTCTATTTTATAGATGAGAATGCTGAAGCCCTAAAAGGGGATGCCATGACTGGACCCCAGGTCTCTCGACTCAAAGAAAGCCTCTAACAAGAAGGAAGTAAGGAAGAGAGAAGAAAGAAAGGGAAGAGGGCATTAAATAGATGATATTTTAAAAAGAAGAGAAAGCACAAAACAGCTCCCTGAAGTCTAAGCATGTGAGGAGGGCACAATTCCATCCAGGACCCTAAGATGCGGGCGTTCAGGGGCGGCCACTGGCCCCACTTCTGAGCTGCCTTCAGTTCCTGCAGCAACTCAGACAATGTAATGGACTCCATGATCTACAGAACCCCCTGGGCCTGCCCACCCTCAGCCCACTAACAGCAGCCTGGGGGCAGCACACACCGCCTCGAGGCACCCCAGCCTGCAAGAGGAAGTGTCCCCTTTATGGAACTGCCCAAGGGGAAGGGTTCAGAGAGACAGAGTCACAGGTTAAGGTCCTCTTGTAAGATGGGGTAAGAATCAGAGAACTGGGACATATACCAAAGTGACTTCTTTTTAAAAAATCAGCTATAATTAATGTACAATATTGTGTTAGCCAAGTGATTCAGTTATATATTTTTCAGATTCTTCTTTTCCATTATAGGTTATAATAGGATATAGAACAAAGTTCCCTGTCCTAAACAGTAGGATCTTGTTTGTCTATTTTATGTATAGTGGACAAAGTAGGAGTCTGGGATTAACAAATACAAACTACTATACAAAGTGACCTCTTTGTCCAGAATATCTGTCATGGAAACAGTGGGATGAGAGGGAGAATTCTTGATTTCTAGTCTTGACTTTTCAATGAACTATCATCTTAGTTGAGTCACTTGCTCCCTAGAAAGTTGGATTTTTGTTAAATATACAAAATTAATGATTTATTGGGCTTCCCTGGCGGCTCAGATGGTAAGGAATCCACTTGCAATCTGTGGGAAACCTGGGTTTGATCCCTGGGTCTGGAAGATCCCCTGGAGGAGGGCATGGCAACCCACTCTAGTATTCTTACCCAGAGAATACCATGGACAGAGGAGCCTGGCAGGCTACAGCCCATGGGGTCATAAAGAGTCAGACACGACTGAGAGACTAAGTCCAGCACAATGATTTATTAGGTATTTTTCCAAATTTTCTATTCCATCATTCATGTTATCTTTTGGTTTTATTGCTTTGCCCCTCTTTTTGAGTAGGAGGGTGAAGGAAGCCACATCTCTGCTTCTAGCATGTAGAATAGGAAAAGTTTACCTAAACGGGTATTTGTGACATGAGCCTGTGACAAGGGATTCAGGTACAAAAAGTCCCAGTTAACCCACAGCTAAAAGGCTTTCTAGTCGGGTTTGTGCTGACCAGGCTGACCTGCGTTCTATGATCTGCCATGAAGTAGATTTTATATGAACTGACCTTGAAGAATATTCCTCAGAGCTGGCCTGTGCCCCTTGTGAAACCTGCCTTCCTGTGGTTATCCTGGGCCTCCTCCTTCTCCTGCTCTCAGGGACGAAGGTCCTGGGGTGCAGGGCTCAACTGGGGCTGCCCCTTGTCTCCATCTCCATCCACACACTCCCCTAAATGCAGCATCTGTGTGATGCAGAGGAGCCCACAGTCCTGCCCGTTCAGACATCTCCCCGCAACTCTGGACGTCTGCATCTACCTGCCCTCTTGATGTTTCCACTCACTCCAACCCAGCTGTGCCCAGCCAGAGCTCTCCACTTCCTACCCCACACCCTCTGCAACTCCCTCCTCTTCCTCTCCCAGCTTAATAAACAGTACCAGCACCCACCCAGCTTCCCAGGCAAGAGCCTAAGCTTCCCTTGATTTCTTCTTTTTTTCCCTGGCTTCACTTATAGCCAATGGGCAGATCAGAACACGGATCTCATCTCTCCACTTCTCATGATCTCTGTGCCCTCGCCTTGGCCACTTCCTAACATTTCTTGCCCCTCTGCCTGATACCCCTGCATCCTTTGGGCTTGACTACAATCCAAGCCCCACAAAGCAGGAAGTGAGTTTTTTGTTTGTTTTTTTTTTAAAGAAGAAACTGGATTTCATCACTCCCAACTGAAAACCTCCCAGTGACTTCCCCTCACATGTAAGGTCCATGGCCAAGCTCACAAAAGCCTGTCCTGCCCAGATCTGCCTCTATCCCTGGTATCCCAGGCCTCATGACCCCCTCTCCCCCTACCAGCTGGCCACTATGGAACTCGGAACTTCTTTCATCTGTTTTCCCACAGCCTGGCTCCTCCCTGAGTACAGGTCTCAATCTGAATGTCTCCTCTGAGAGCCTGCGCTGACCACTCAGGCTGAAGTGGGCCAGGCTCTCTCTGCCACACCACCCTCAGTTCTCTGTACCGCGGTTATCACCACCAGATCATTTTCTTGTTTATGTGCTGTCTTCCCCACAAGAAGGCAGGCACACTCACCTCTGCAACCTCAGAGCCCACTCAGGACGGTGGCTGGCCCCCAGGAGTGCTTATGAAACACTCACATGATGTGCTTCCTCAGGAAGCAGCAGCCTAAGGGTGGAAGGGGGACAGAGGACAGTCCCAGGGGTCTTGCCCAGCACTCTGGGGAATAACACTTCTCACCACCATCCACAGGAAACACCACAGACCTCACGGTCAACATGAAATGGCAGGTGACACATGAACACTGAGAATGACCCCCAAACCAACTGGGCCTTGCCCCACTCTCTGCCCATGAGAGAATCTCAGGGTACCTGTGCAGCTCTGCTTCTCGGCCCAGCTTCCCAGCTCTTCCCAGAACCTCCCCAGGAAGGGCTGGGGACACCCTTTTACATAAAAGGGGGCAGGACCTGTCCTCTCCCCTGCCAGCATCCATTAGGGCCTCAGTTGCTTCAGTTCCCACCCTGTGGGCTGACTCTGGCCTGGAGGTGGCTGTTACTTACCTGGATCACCAACCAGAGTGCAGGGGGTTGGGAGCAGCTAGGCTGTGGAGGTCCTGGGGGAAATCAGGGCCAAAATCTCCTTTCCCTCCAGCCTCCAGCCCCTTGGGCCAGAGGGATGCCTCCTGCCTGTCCAGTCTCCCTGGCCTCTCTGATCACTGAACTCCATCACCCCTTCGTGGTCCACTGTTGCCTTCTTCCTAGAAAGCATCTCTACACTTGTCTCCACCTCTTTCTGAACCGCAATGACACACATTTCCAGCTCATTCTCAATCATTATTAAATCGCAGTTCTGGAAGCAGTAGTGAGGGGTCATTTTCTTAAGTTTTTCTGTTTTCATGATCAGAGCTACTAGTGGAAGGCTTATCACATTTTCCACGTCACTTTAACTAGAGTCCATCAGTTGCCCTCCAATGATGCTTCTCTGATTAAAAACAATTTTGAGCCTCTTTCCTTTACTTTCTAACCTTGTGAGTTTCCTGTCCTGTAAAATGTCTGATCAGATACTCTGTCCTTTTTTCCATCTGGGCTCTTCTTGGTTCCTGTTGATTTGGAAGAGTTCTCTGCATATTGTTCCTTGATATAGGTGAGATTCCCCCCAAAATGTCATGTGACTGTGGGTGCAATCCAAGGTCACCTTCATTGAACAGAAATTCTTAACTCTGATGTGATCAAATTCTTTTTTTTTTTTTTTGCCTTATTATTTGTGCTCTTCAGGTTCATCTAGGTCCTTCCTACACCTGAACCTTCTTCAATTAACTGTATAAGTTTAGGTGTTTGGTATAGATCCAATTCCCTTTCTCTCTATATTGAATTTTCCCTCTATGGAGAGTTTCTGTATTGAGACTTTCCCTATTGATTTGTGGTTCCACCTTAACATAAATTAAGCTCCTGTCCTATGGAAGTCTGTTTCTGAGTTCCTTCTTCTGTGCTATGGGCCTATTTGTCTGTACTTGCATGAGACTACAATTATTAATCACTGGATATGTGTGGTATGCCTTAATATCTGTCAAAGTAACCTTACATGGACAGCTAGATCTTTAAAGAGATTATTTAATAATTCTATCTCACCATGCAGAAGGCAATGTAATAGTCCCAATGATATACATATATTCTAATATAAAATGGTCACTTCCTATTTTTGCTGAGTGCCCACTGTTACTGGCATATGATGAGGGAGATGGGAGAAAACTATAAATTGATAAGTGATTGATTAATTCATTCAACAAACATTTAGTAAGCCCCTACTAAGTGCTAGACTACCCACTTCAATTTTCTTGGCCTTCCCTGGTGGCTCAGATGGTGAAGAATCTGCCTGCAACACAGGAGACCTGGGTTCGATCCCTGGGTTGGGAAGATCCCCTGGAGAAGGGAACAGCTACCCACTCCAGTATTCTTGCCTGGAGAATTCCATGGACAGAGGAGCCTGGCAGGTTACAGTACATGGGGTCGCAAGAGTCAGACACGGCTAGGCAACTTTAAAAAAAAACAAAAAACACACACACAAAAAAAACCAAGTGCTAGCTGGCATTGTTCTAAAGGCTGGGGATGGAGCAGTGAACAAAAGCAAAAGAAAAACCCTGCCTTCATGGAACTTACATCTGAGTAATGGAAATCAGGAAATCATTTCAGCAGCCTCTCTTCCTCCTGGCCCACTGGCTAGGGAATGCCCCTTTCCTGGGGGTCCTCAGTGAGAACCTACTCTGGCTTTTCAAGTGAGTATTTCATGAGAAGAGAGACCATCTTAACCTGTAAGTAAATAAAATGTTATTGCTTCTCTTGGGGTTTACAGGCAACTGCATAAACCCAGATCTATGAATTAATTTACTTGAGATTTAACTTAAAAATAAAAAATCAAATGTTTTTAGGTTCATTGAAATAACAGGTAATTTCTTTCCTCTCCAGAGTTTAGTCATTGTTCTGATACTCAATAAAGATCTGTAAAAATGAAGCTTAAAAATACTGGGGTTGTGAATATTTTAAATGATAATACAATCTAGTTATGTTCATTATGTTTCTTTCATATTGAACAGGAGACTATCTCTGAAAAACAGCAACTTGGGATTCAAAGAAACCTAGACAAATTCAGACATGCCCCCTCCTCATCCAAGGCGACGGGTAACGCAGGAAGACACAGTTCATCCTGGATGCATGCACAGGCTTTGCTGGGGGGCCTCTCCCAGCCAGTGGGTGATCCCAAGATGCCGAGGTTTCCCTTCCACCAGGTGCTCACTGGGAGGAGGGCTGACTACAGACTTTAGCACTACAGTGGTTTCACTTCATTTGCTCAGAACAGTCTTATAATATCCAGTTTAGATACCCTTAGGAGTTCAATCCAGAGAAGGCAATGGCACCCCACTCCAGTACTTTTGCCTGGAAAATCCCATGGACGGAGGAGCCTGGTGGGCTGAAGTCCTTGGGGTCGCTAGAGTTGGACACAACTGAGCAACTTCACTTTCACTTTTCACTTTCATGCATTGGAGAAGGAAATGGCAACCCACTCCAGTGTTCTTGCCTGGAGAATCCCAGGGACGGGGGAGCCTGGTAGGCTGCAGTCCATGGGGTTGCACAGAGTCGGACACGACTGAGCGACTTCACTTTCACTTTTCACTTTCATGCATTGGAGAAGGAAATGGCACCTCACTCCAGTGTTCTTGCTTGGAGAATCCCAGGCACGGGGAAGCCTGGTGGGCTACCGTCTATGGGGTCGCACAGAGTCGGACACGACTGAAACAACTTAGCAGCAGCAGCAGGAGTTCAATCAGAGAGCTGCCCTAGAGGAGGTGGGTTTACAATGTTCCAAAGAGGGAGAGCTGTGGCAGGAGGAGGAGAAGCTATGACACATGCAATTATGGACTGGACAATCTCTCCAGCATTTCTGAGAGGGGACAACAGGGGGCTGGTGGACCTGTGAATTTCCTATGCCCTCCCAGGCAGGTCCCACAGAGTGCTTCCTCATCTGCCTTTATAGAGCCCTAGTACTCTCGCCTGGAAAATCCCATGGATGGAGGAGCCTGGTGGGCTGCAATGCACGGGATCGCTAAGAGTCAGATACGACTGAGCGACTTCACTTTCACTTTTCACTTTCATGCATTGGAGAAGGAAATGGCAACCCACTCCAGTGTTCTTGCCTGGAGAATCCCAGGGACGGGGGAGCCTGGTGGGCTGCCGTCTATGGGGTCGCATAGAGTCGGACATGACTGAAGCAACTTAGCAGCAGCAGCAGGGCTGGGACAACAGCTGGGAGCCACGGGGAATGCTCTGACCTCTCTGCACTCATAGGTAAGCCTCCCAGGGCACAGATGCTGAATGCAGTGGTGGTGCTAAGTGACTTCCCCTGCAGGGAGCTTCGAGCTCTTCTCTTAAAGCTTGCTACCTTGGCAAATTTAACAGCCTTGTTCCCGAAACCAGTGATAAGCCAGTGAGAAGGGGGCATCATTCACATTTCATTGAAGGCTAACATGAGGCTTGAAGAGCTTGCACAAAATGCAACAAGATTCAGAGCAGGAACTGTAACCGAATAGGACCCTGTGGGGCCTTTGCGGAACAGACATGTTCCACCCTCATGTCCTCCATCTGCCTCTTGTCTGTAGAAAAACTGTAGCTTCCTAGGTCTTCCCTGGTTTTCTTAGGTTTTCCCAAAGAGTAAAATTAATCAGAGCAGTGCAAAAAATGCAGAAAGAAAGGAAAAGAGTCAAGCAAATAGTAATAGTTTAGCCATTAAACAAAGTCAAGGACCTTTAGTTCCTCCTCAAGGGCTACAGATAATACTCTGAGCCACATCTTTTGAGCTGTTTTGTCTACTGTTTTGTCTACTGAAAACCACACCAGGTAGAAGAATTTAACTGCATGCTTCCCACAAGCACATAGACCCCAGACCAGCTGGAACCAAAAGGTTGGCAATGTTTACTATCAATCACTTCATCATCAGCCAATCAGAAGAACGTCCACAAACTGAGACACACCCCATGATCCCCCTTTCTCACTTCTGTCTTTAAAACCTTTCCCTGAAAATCACTGGGGAGTTCAGCTCTTTTGAGCACTAGCTGCCTGACTTCCTTGCTTGGCTTCTGCAATAAAAGCTGCACTTTCCTGTACCACAACCCAGTGTCAGGAGATTGGTTTTTCTTGCACGAAGGCTAGCAGACTCAGGTTTGGTTTGGTAAGAGAACCACGGCCATGTTTACCGCACCTGAGTCTCTGAATTAGTCAGGGTTCTCCACAGAAACAGAACCAGTAGGGGGTATGTGTCGGTAGGTTTCTATCTATATGTCTCTTTTCTCTCTCTCTATGTGCCTACCTACCTACCAATCAAGACAGGTTGACTGAAGGAATTGGCTCCCATGATTATGGGGGTTGGCAAGTCCAAAACCTACAGGGTGGGCTGGCAGGCTGGTGACCCAGGGAAGGGCTGATGCTGCAGCTTGAGGTGGAAGGCCATCTGGAAGCAGAATTCCTTCTTCCCAGGCTGACTTAAGTTTGTTCTACTGAGGCTTCATCTGATTGGATGAGGCCCATTCACATCATGAAGGGTCATCTGCTTTACTCAAGGTCTACTCATTTATACATCAATCATATTTTTAAAACACCTCCGGAGCAGCACTCAGGTGTGTTTGACCAAAATCCAGATACTATGACCTAGCCAGGCTGACGCATAAATTAACCACAGTTATCTCCATAGCTGTTAAATATAATGTTAAAGAAATTAAGAATGAAAGTAAGCTTCTAGGTCAACTAGGACTCCACATTTTTCTAGTACTCCTAGTTTTTATATTACATTTATATTAGACAGAAGTTTCTTTCCAATATTACTCTTGCACAAACATAAAAAGAAACTTAAGACTTCCTGGAATTCTTAATCAATGATGCTTCAGGAGAGAAGCTGCGGTCAGAGTTGCCTTTGGGACATTATTCCAAGCTGCAGACTCCCTTCTGCAAGCTGGAGGGTGGGGTGTTTTGTTGTTTATGGCAGGCTGAATGATCTTTTTATATGTATCTCAGCAATAAAAAAGAACGATAAATTCATACCTTTAGAGAGCTTCCTTCTTTAGGATACAGAAAGCACTTGATTGTGGTGGGCAAGGAAGTGTTGATTCACAGTCATGTCTTAAAGACAATTACTTGTTCCATTAAGCTGCAATCCAAGTGCCGCTGCTCTGCCTCCTTCTGCACACACAGCACCATCTCTCTTCAGTGCAGGGTCAGGTGTAATCCCTCTGAATATGTTTTAGCCAGCAAATAAAACTCAGCACACACAAAGCAGTGATACCACAAACTACCATGACCAGGTGTGCCCAAGCCTGGGCCGTGACAACCAGTCATGACCAGCCCTGCACCTAGACAGGGGCATGACTCCCAGCAACTTCAGGGGTGATGGAATATGAGGGAGACGTGCATTTTAGAATCAGTGAACTATTTCGACAGCTCACTCACTAGAAATACTGCATCTTCAAAGGTGGCCTACCATCTGGTGAGCATGAAGCAGCCTGGAGAGGGGGGAGGCACTGCCATACATATTTAACCTAATATATTACCTTATTAGTAATAAAACCTCTAACTTTCTAGCTGAAATTTCATTATTTTAAATGATATCATCTCCTTTATAAACAGGAAAACCACACAGCTCAGTTTCCCTGGAAGAGCAAATTATAAATAGTGCTCCTCTGTAAAGGGTCCAATTTTGGACAATCCTAACCTGTAATGTCAAAATTCTTAAAGCCAGGATCACTACATGGATATACCATGAGATATATCTTCTCATTGAATTCTCCAAGGACCCACAACTAAGGGTATGTAAGTCAGGTCCACTCTTTAACGAGTTTCAAAGTTTGCATTTGCTGTTCTTGGACATCAGATATCACTTGAGGAAACAGCTCCATGAACCCACAGTCTGAGTTAGGTTACCCAACCCACTCATTTCCTTACAGTGGGGTTCTGAGCCCCTATGGCACATAGCCAGTCCCAGGCAATGCTGGAAGGAGAGCCTTGCTGCCCTGATGCCCAGCTGGGTTCGCTTTTCCTCTTTTCTCAGGAGAATGAACCTATCAGCACCATGCTCCTTGGGCTCAAGGCATTTCTGGGCTGTTTCTGGTCAAAGCCAGTCTTGAGAGCCACCTCCAAGGACCTGAGTCTGATAATCCTGGTTTTTCATTCCATGTTACCCCCAGGGAGGCCTTCTTCACCCAGGAACCTGAAACCTTGCTGGGCTCCCTCCCCTTCTGCTGGCTTTGCTCTCTTTGTCCTGCTGCCTCTTTGTCCCCCTATCAGTCAGAGGACAGGCTCAAGAGGCCACTGGGACCTTCCTCTGATCCTCTCCATGGACAGCCCAGCCCCCTCCATGACGCACAAACAGCCCTATCCCTGAGGTTACTTCTGTAAATCACATTATTGGTCCTCCAAAGGGAGTTACCTGCATCAGGACCCACACTCTATCCCAATCACAGATTCATACTTCCTAAGTTAAAATACTCTTCCAAAAACAGAAACTTGCATACCACAGAGCTGCAGAAATCAAAACAGTGTGGTACTGGCACAAAAACATATAGATCAATGATCAGGATAGAAAGTGCAGAGATAAACCCATGCACCTATGGTCACCTAATTTATAATGGAGGAGGCAAGAATATACAAAGGAGAAAAGACAGTCTGTTTAATAAGTGGTACTGGGAAAACTGGATAGCTACATGTAAAAAAATGAAATTCCAGCACTCCCCAACACCACACACAAAAATAAACTCAAAATGGATTAAAGATCTAAATGGAAGGCTGGACACTATAAAACTCATAGAGGAAAACATAGGAAGAACACTCTTGACATAAATTCTAGCAAGACAGCAAGATCTTTTTTTGATACACTTCCTACAGTAATGAAAATAAAAACAAAAATAAACAAATGGGACTTAATAAAAGTTAAAAGACTTTGCATAGCAAAGGAAACTGCAAGCAAAACAAAAAGACAACCCTTAGAACAGGAGAAAATATTTGCAAATGAAGCAACCAACAAGGGATTACTCTCCAAAATATTAAAGCAGCTCACACAGCTCAAAATAAAAAAAAAAAAAAAAACTATCAAAAAATGTGTGGGAGACCGAAACAAATATTTCTCCAAAGAAGATATACAGATGACCAAAGAGCACATGAAAAGATGATCAACATCACTAATTATTAGACAAACGCAAATCAAAATGATCAATACAATGAGGTATCACCCATACTGGTCAGAATGACCATCAAAAATTCTACAAACAGTAAATGCTGGAGAAAAGGGAATTCTCCTACACTGTTGGTGGGAATGTAAACCGGCACAACCACTACGGAGAAAAGCATAGAGGTTCCTTAAAAAACTAAACATAGACCTATACTATATACCCAGCAATCCTACTCCTAGGTATATGCCTTGAAAAAACCATAATTCAAAGAGATACACGCACTTCGGTGTTCACTACAGCACTGTTACAATAGCCAGGACATGGAAACAACCCAAACATCCATCAAGAGAGGAAAGGATGAAGAAGATGTGATACACAGACACAATGGAATACTACTCTCAGCCATAAAAAGGACAAAACCATGCCACAGGAAGCAACGTGGATGGACCCAGAGATTGCTATTCTAAGTGAAGTCAGACACAGAAAAACAAATATCATATGATATTGCTTACATGTGGAATCTAAAAACGGGTACAAGTGAACTTACTTACAAAACACAAATAGAGTCACAGATGTAGAAAACAAACTTTACCTGGTTACCAGGGAATAAGGGGGGGGGGATAAATTGGGAGATTAGGATTGACTTATACACACTACTACATATAAAATAGGTAACTAATAAGAACCTACTGTAGAGCACAGGGAACTCTACTCAATATTCTGCAATGGCATATATAGGAAAGAATCTAAAAACGAGATCTATGTGTATGTATAACTGATTCACTTTGCTGTACATCTGAAACTAGTACCACACTATGAATCAGCTACTCCAACAAAATTTTTTTTTTAATTTTAATTGAATAACTGAAATAAATAAAAACAGAATTTGCTCCTACTGCCACTGTTCCAAGGAACAGTCTGTGTGTGTTCTGAGTCTCCAGTGCTGGACTATTTCTGCCCAGCACATCTGCTACTGGACATTATCCAAGTCTGCTAGCACTACCATCAGAAAACACTGGGCGCGGCGGGGTGGGGGCGGGGGGCGGGGAAGGGAGGGTAAATAGCAGGTATTTATTTACTCAAGGTACTGGGGGTCTGATGTCTCCTGAAGTCTCTCTCCTTGACTCGCCCGTGGCTCCTTCTCCCTATGTCGTCACATGGTCTTCCTCTGTGCACACACATACCTGGAGTCTCTCTCCTTATAAGGATCGGGGCCCACCCTCATGACCTCTTTTAACCTTAATTGCCTCCTTAAAGACCCCATCTCCAAATACAGTCCCACTGAGGGTGGGCTTCAACAGATGAAGTTTGGGTGGGGCCACAATTCACTCCATAGTAAATTCGACCTTCCCGGAAACTCTGAGATGGGGGAGGTCATTGATAAAAAGGTGGCTTCTACGAGCTGCATGCTGTTGTGTGCACAGTTCATTCTTCCATTCAATAAGCATTTGCTGAGTGCTGCCTGATGTGGGCTGTGCTTGCTGTCCCAGGTGCCCGATTTGTGGCTATGGACAAATCAGAGCAGGTTCCCATGCTCATAGGTGGGTAGTGAGGAAGCATACACCTAAAATAAGTCAGGCAGCTTCTAGTGTTGGCCAGGCAGGCAGAGGAGAGAGGTCAATGTTTACTCGGCCTGAGATGTGATTTTTCTCCTGCTCACTGCACCAGTCAAGAAGAAGGACCAAATCTCCCAGGAGATGGCCAAGAGTAAACCCGCTACATACATCCCCAGAAGTCCCAAAGTAGACAGCAAGACACCGCATCCCAAGAAGATGACCAGTTACTCCCGGGTCAGAAAACACAAGAGTCAGCCTGTATATTCTGGCTCCCCTGCCCATGAAGCTCCTGGGAGACCATGAGAATGCCGCACACAGAGGGAAGCCCTGCATTTAGGAAACCCGTGGCTTTGAGAGCAGGTAGAGAGAAGCCGGAGAAGGCAATGGCAACCCACTCCAGTACTCTTGCCTGGAAAATTCCATGGGTGGAGGAGCCTGGTAGGCTGCAGTCCATGGGATCACTAAGAGTCAGATACAACTGAGCGACTTCACTTTCACTTTTCACTTTCATGCATTGGAGAAGGAAATGGCAACCCACTCCAGTATTCTTGCCTGGAGAATCCCAGGGACGGGGGAGCCTGGTGGGCTGCTGTCTATGGGGTCGCACAGAGTTGGACATGACTGAAGCGACTTACCAGCAGCAGCAGCAGAGAGAAGCCTGGTCTAACCTGCAGGAGTCACAGTCTCACCTCTGTGAAAGGTCCGAGGGAAAGAGCGGTCTGGCCAGCAGAGGTGCACAGAGGCAGGGCTGCTGGGTACACAGACCCGCAGTGGGTGGGTGGAGATGAGGTGGCCACAGAGGCTCTCAAGGAAGAGACAGGGAGCTGAGGTATGTGTGGCCAGGACAGGGTCACAAAACCAGCTGGAGAAAGCTTTTTGAGCAGAGAGAAAATAAAGTGCAAAAGTCTTAAGGCAAGAGTGAGTCTGGGGTAAGTCCTAGAACAGAAAGAAGGCCGGAGTTGCCAGAGGGGACCCAGCCAAGAGGACAAGCACAGAGGGGCGCCTGGGCAGGAGGATAGGGCCAGGTTGAGTGGGCTTGAGGTCACGTGGTGGTGGGGGCACACGCTTCCTTGTGAGCATGATGAGAAACTGCCAAGCAGAGGAGAAAAACCATCTGACGGGTGTCCCTAAAAGACCATGGGGCAACAAGGGATGCGAGAGGAACTGGGATAGCCACAAAATCAGGGGTCGCTCCAGCGAGACGGAAAAGGTGGCATGTCTGGGGCAGTGTCGGGCTCAGGAGGCGAGGGGGTCAGAACTCACTGAGGGGATGTGTGATGATGACGACTGAGCTGTTTCGGTCTCCAGCTGCCCGGTGACGAACCAGGGCCCACGTCGGGGATTTGCAGAAACTGCCTCTTTTTATCCAGAGGCAGTTTTTTTTTTTTTTTTTTTTCTTTTTTCCAGTCCCAGAGCTCTATTTTTCTTCTCAACTTGCAGATGGGAGAACATAATCAGAAACAGAAGCAAGATGCTCCTTCTCTCGGCTCCTGAGTAGTGGCTTGGGGCCAGGGGCCAGGTCCTGCCGGCTCACATCTAGCTTCTCCCAAAGCCTTCCTGCCAGTTGACTCGGGATGCGGAGCCTCTTTTCAGCCAGGGCGGCGGGGGGTCACAGGCTGAGGAGGCCAGAGGTTTGAGGACATGGTCTCCTCACCTGCAACCCAAGCTTTCCAACTGGCCCCCAGGTTACAGTCTAATCCTAGAAACCACACCTCAGACGCAGAAGCCAGAAGCGTATTTATCACTTTAGAAGCTGTAGGAGCAAGTAGCCAGCAGAAGGCTGTGACTCAGGCAGAACTCTGTCCCTGAATCTAGGAATATACGTCCCTTTTGCGGCTGGATGCTTCTTAACGACACAAGAGCACTCAGCTTGAATGTGCACATGGCAACCCCCCGTGAGGGCGGGCACAGACCCCAGCAACATGGCCTCTAGGCAGTGCCAAGTGTTGGGGGCAGGGACCTTCTGCTGCCCCCGGGACTTGCAGGGTCTGCCCAGCACAATAACAACACTGGTTTGCACTCAAGTGGAAGGACTGCTGCTGCTGCTGCTGCTAAGTCACTTCAGTCGTGTCTGACTCTGTGCGACCCCACAGACGGCTGCCCAACAGGCTTCCCCGTCCCTGGGATTCTCCAGGCACGAACACTGGAGTGGGTTGCCATTTCCTTCTCCAATGCATGAACGTGAAACGTGAAAGTGAAGTTGCTCAGTCGTGTCCGACTCTGTGCGACCCCATGGACTGCCGCCTACCAGGCTCCTCCGTCATGGGATTCTCCAGGCAAGAGTACTGGAGTGGGTGCCATTGCCTTCTCCGAAGTGGAAGGACACTTGATGACAAACTGCCACGCTCCTCCTCAGGTAAGGCTCTCAACACCCAGAGGTAGATGTTTGGTCCTCTCTTACAGATTAAAGAACACTAAGTATCATTAAGTAATTTGCCCAAGGGGAAACAGACAGGAAGAGTTAGGAAGATGACTCAAATGCAGGTCTGACAGATCCACTCTCCTCCCTGCTTCCCCAGAACCTCTATCCATCATCCACTGTTGGTCCCACTACATGTCTACCGTGTGCCTGGGGGGTAATGGGCTCGGGCGAGTCAGCTGCATACAGGCCTCCCCTCCAGGGACACATGCTCACTGGGGCACACGCCATGTGTGTGTGTTCAGAAGACTCAGACCCAGAGACATACCAGCCAAAATCTCGGGAGACTTCTGGAAGGGCTGGGAGGATCTGAGTGGTGGAGACAGATGTGGAAGCGGGAGGAGGAAGAAACAGAACCTGACTCCATCTCTGTGCCAAGCAGGGCTTCCCACCTGGAGCTAGGTCCACCTTAACCTTACCAAAGCCAGGCAGCCTTCCAAGCCCAGAAAGAGGTCCCTTCTCAAGACACAAAGAAACCTTGCTCTTTGTCAGCACTCGAAAACCCATCAATGTTTCCCACTGGTCGACTCCTACCATGAACACCTAGCGCTGCCCTGTGCTGCCCAGCACCTCCTACACTCTCCACTCCAGCTGAAGGGCCTCCGCACAGGCCGCTCCTGCTGCCAGAATGTTCTTTTCTCCCCTCTTCACCTCTTTTGCACCTACTCATCCCTCAGACTTGAAAGTCATAGTCACTGCCTCAAGGAAACCTTCCTGCAATGGCTGTGTCTGTCCCATCCTGATGTGCCCGTCGTCACTGTGCTCAGCAGGTGGGCAGATACCTGCATATTTTTCCAGTGTCCTGCACCCCTGGTAGGGGGTGTACCCCTTCACAGAGGCTGGATGGGAGGCTGGCTGGAGAGACTGGCAGACCAGTGTTCCCTGAAGAAGCTCCACCTTTGTTCAGCTGGGCCTTAGCATCCGAGTGTGGAAGGGAAGTGCTGGACATGCCTAAGGCATGAACACATGGGGTCTGGAAATAATCAGGGCCCATGCTATAGCTCAGCACACTGTTGAGACAAAAGCCCCAGGGCCCCACACCAGTGTAGGCTCAGTGAAGGCTCAGTCAGACAAGGACACTTTGATCTACCCGAGGAATGGCCAGAGCCTGTGGCCAGGGTCATGGTGGCCCAGGGCACCCCAACCTGCCCCGTGATGGAGGCAGAGGAGGGATGTTGGGCCTTATGTTCACTGTCTTCCCCGAGGCTGGGTGTCCCCAGGATTCTGTGGGGCTACCACCTTAGTGTTTCTAGGGTCACAGTGATGGAACCAGCAGGGGCAGAGCAGCCAGCTGGCCCCATAGCCCCCGTGGCTAGGCTCCTGTAACCCCTGGTGGCAGCCTCCCAAGGTTCCCCATTGTGGCTGCACAGGCTGTTCAGGGCTGAGTCCTGCTTCCCCGTCCACAGGACCCCAGAAGCCTCCTGCTGTTGGAAGTTCAAGTTCCTCCTGTCCTTCCGAGAAAGAAGCTGTGAAGGGAATGTCACACCTGGTTCACAGCACAGAAAAACCAGGACTGGAGTTTTTGGTTTTTTCACTCGTCTAAGATTCCCAACAAGTGGCTGGCTGAGCCCTTGACTGAGTCCTGCTGTCAGGAGCCACGGGCGTCCGCAGATGACTCCGCCTGTGGTACAGTCATTTGAAGGCTCTACTCATGTGCGTAGACATCCTTGGGCCCCCTCCATAGATGCTGCACACACACCCTCAGGCCTCTGAATGATGAGCCAGAGACCACCAGACCAGGAAGCAATCACCACCGAAAGGAAACACGCATACACAGAGCCTAATGTACAGCATTATCCAGCAGCCGCATTGTTGAAAAGAACGGAATCAGGTTTCCACAAATGGTTCCGGAAAGCAGATACGGCCAGAAACCCCACACTGCAATTAGCTCTCCCAGTGAACAAGGGCTGGAACCCCTCCCACCTGGAGCACAAGCAGGACGGAGTCCGGGCAGGGCTGCCAGGTGGAGCTCCAGAGGACAGGGCCCAGGTGTGAGGACAAGCCACGCCCTCAGCACAGGCAGGTGCTCTCCTCTCGCCTCTGGCCAGGCCCACAGGACAAGGCACTGATCCTCTGTCCCCACCAGCTCTGGGCTGCCACAGAAAACGAGACTGCCCAGAACCCAGCCCTGCTGGGAGCTCAGCACTCAGAGGGCCCATCAGGACGGCTCCTGGGCCTGAAGGCTGCCAGCCGGGAACGAGCAGGGGCCGTCACCATGGATACACAGACAGACGTTCTTCTCAAAGTACATAAAATGGCATTTCTGGAACAACAGTAACATCTTAAACTCTTAAAAAAAAAAAAAAAACCAAATTAGGCTAAACATCATTTACTTTGTGAGTGCTAAAATGTTCTATGGAAAAATTGTGTTGCATATGTGTGTGTGTGCACAGGAATATGAGGTTCACTATGATTAATTTCAGTTTGCAACTAAAAGTCAAGAGAAATCAGGATACTTTTAAATCCTAAACTTATGTTGTGTGACTGATGATTCTTTATATAAATATATAAAGCTAGAATAAAATAATGTATTACATATACCAATGATAATGAATATGATTATATACATATACTATATAAAGTACATATACATATATATATCAGTCTATCTATCTATATACATACAGTGTTTACCTGAAACAATCAGCCAAACAGCATCGATTTGGAATAAACATAATGTGTGTCTACGTATCATATTAAAGTAATGCTACTTTAGTGTCATGTAACCTCCATGTTCCAACAGTGTAGTTATCTTCTATTATCGATAGCTTTTACATGAAATTACAAAAAGGCATAATATTTTAATCTCACATTATACTCAGTTATGCCAATATTCACAACAGAAGTAACTATGAAGTAAATTTGATGTTATTAAAATTCCATCTAGCTGCACCACATATGACCTGTAGGAATAACTAAGCTGGGGGTATATTAACATCCTACATCTTTTTGTTAATGAATTGAGTTATTTGATAGGAAAAAGAAAGAAATGAAGTCATAGTTATTTCTTCTTTGTAATGTGGTCTTTGGAAGGCAGTTACCATTGATTTCACACAAAACAATTATATATAGACTATTTAAGGTCTAAATCTTTCAGGCATGAGTTGAATCCCTCTGAGGAGTCAGTGCAAAGACAGCTGGGTTGTCAGGTTCTGCACCATCCCAGAGTGAGAGGGAACCCCCGAAACCCCCCAGGCCTTTAGGCACCCTTTTGGCTGAGGGAGGGGAGGATTCATGGATGGGCCTGTGTCCTGTGACTTTTGTGGATAAGACTTTACTTGAGCAGGGCATGCCAGGGCAATTGAAAATACTAACAGGACAGAGAGGGTGTGGAAAAAAGGGAACCCTCCTACACTGCTGGTGGAAATGGAAGTCAATGCAGCCACCATGGAAAACAGCATGGTGGTTCCTCAGAAAAGTAAAAGGAGAGTTACGATTTTTGTTGTTCCTAGGTAAATATCCAGAGAAAACCATAACTAGAAAATATACATGCACACCAATGTTCATAGTAACACTATTTACAATAGCCAGAAAACATGGAAGCAACCTGAATGTCCATTGAAAAGTGAATGGTAAAGCAGATGCAGTACATATATATAATGGAATATCACTCAGCCCTAAAACAGAATGAAATAATGCCATTTGTAGCAACATGAATGGACCTACAGATTATCAAACTAAGTGAAAACTGGACAGAGAAAGATAATACCATATGATATCACTTATATATGAAATCTAAAATATGACACAAATGAACTTACCTAAAAAACAGACTCACAGACATAGAGAAGAGACTTGTGGTTGCCAGAGGAGGGTGGGTAGGGAGAGAATGAAGGATTGGGAGTTTGGGATTAGCAGGTGTGAACTATTATATATAGGATGGATAAATAACGAAGACTTATTTATCTTCGTTTATCTTCGCACAGGGAATTATACTCTGTACGCTGCAATAAATCATCATGGAAAAGAATCCAAAAAAGAATATCTATATCTATATACACATATAAAACTGAGTGCTTCCCAGGTGACTCAGTGGTAAAGAATCTGCCTACAATTCAGGAGCCACAGAAGACGTGGGTTCAATCTCTGGGTCAGGAAGATCCCATGGAGGGAGGGCATGGCAACCCACTCCAGTATTCTTGCCTGGAGAATCCCATGGACAGAGGAGCCTGGCAGGCTATGGTCCACGGGGTTGCAAAGAGTCGGACACGACTGAAGTGACTTAGCACACAAGCATGTATAACTGAATCACTATGCTGTACATCAGAAACTAATACAACCCTGTTAAATCAACCATACTTTAATAACATAAATTTTAAAAAATCTTAACAGCTGAAAGCCACTCATCCCCACAACCAGTAATCATGTTCTAGAGAAGATGACAGAGGCTCAGAATGGGCCAAGTCACTGGGTCATGGAGCGGAGCACCTCCGATTGGCACTGGCTGTTCTGATCAAGAGGCCGGAAATATCCGCCTCTGTGGCACAGGGCCTGCTGCTCAGGGATCAGGACTAAAAACATCTTTCTACATCAGACTTCAGAATCACTTCAAAATCTTGAAGTAGAACTGTTAAAAAAAAAAGGCATTTGCAAAACGTCATTTTCCTCTTATGTCTTCCTCATTCACAAAATATTTCTTGAAAACTGTGTATGTTAAGCTTGCTCCTTGTTGTCCCTAAGACACTGGTGGCTCAGACTCCTCCCTGGGTATGCCACAGCCACCCTCTTTCTGAGCTTCGTGATTGGGCTCTCCGGGGAGGCTGAGGGCCCCGCTGCGTTCATCCTCCTGAGGACCTCCAGGAGGCCAGCACCCTGTCTGAAGCCTGTCCCTTGGGTGGCCTCAGCTCCAACAGGAGCCACTTTTTTTTCCCACACATGTTGCCGAGCCACAGGGCTGAATCAGAGTTTTAATTATAACTTGAAAGACTGGCCTCTGAGATCCGTCTCCCTGTTCTCAGACAGCTTGTCACTTAAACGCCCTCTGCAGTGACCACCTGAGAGCAACGGTCTGCAGTAGTTGATGTGTGATGCCTGCCTGCCCCACAAGGCTAAGCCAGGCGAAAAGCCCTAGAAACTGCAAACACCCGCTACTGCCCACTGCCCCAGGGAGCTGCTCCAAGGGAAGAACTCAGGAGTTCTCAGCCCAGAGTCGAGTCACCCAGCTCCACATGTCTCTCCCGGGCATCAAAGTGTCCCTGTGGGGCAGGTCAGGGTGATGACAGTGGATGGCAGGTCAGTCTCCAACCGGAGGGTAGGAAGGATGTTGCCCTGGCCTACAAGGGGGCAGAGTGTGACAGATGGGAGATACACATTTCTGTCCTGTGAGGTGAACTCAATCTACCCGAATCCTGGTGTTGTCCTGGTCATCATCTGCCCTTTTGTGCCTCAGCTCTGCAAAGGCTCCTAGACCCTTCTGAGGCAGCACTTTCTTGGAAAGGAACTACATAAAAAGCTGGGAGTCAAATTGCAGAGCAGGGTGGTAGAGGAGGTGTCCATCCCCCTGTACCCTGCACTCCCCCTAAAGCATGTTGGGGAAAGCCCCTGGGACGCAGTCCTAAAAGCACAGTCCCCACAGGGCCCTTCTATTGCTAACAGGACACACTGGGGTGCCCACCCACTCTCCGAACTAGGATCTCCCCAGGAAGCTCTCCCTTCTGAAGCTCAGGGCACTCCCCCTGCCTTGCCCAGCTCCTTCCCCGGGACTGTACTCTCCTCCCTTCCTACCTTCCCTGTACAGACCTCAGATCTCAGTACAGTGCTCTGCCAGGGGTCATGTCTGCCTTACCCTTCAGTGACCTCCCCTCCGCTTTGCACAATTCTCAGTCTGGTGCTGTGAGCCAGGCCTGATGTCTGAACCAGATCAGTCTGCCAGAAGACTGCATTGGTCCTGAGGTGAGGCCGGCATGGAGGGGGCCCAGTTCTGGTGTACGGGAGGGAGCTGGCAGACCCCCCACATACAGAGGAGCTATCATGTGACGCTCTGAGCACACTGACTCCGGGCTGGACAGTGCCTGCGAGCATGTGTGAATAAACACATGTGTGTGTGCATGTGTGTGCACGCACGCGCACACACACACACACACACAGAGGGATGAGTACAAGGCATGTTAATCCAACCCATTCACGGAGGAGGTCAACCCCATATGTGTGCAGACTCTTTCAGTTTAAGCACGGACTATTTCTCTTGAACTCTAAGAGAACTGCTCACAAAAGGCACAAAAGCGGCTGGTAAAGGAGTAAAAGGTATCAGTAAAGAAATATCATTTCGATATTTGGCAAAACCAATACAATATTGTAAAGTTTAAAAATAAAATAATAAAAAAATAAAAGCATGTATGTCCACAAAAAACTAAAAAAAAAAAAAAAAGAAATATCAGGGCTTCCTTGATAGCTCAGTTGGTAAAGAATCTGCCTGCAATGCAGGAGACCTGGGTTCAATCCCTGGGTTGGGAAGATCTCCTGGAGAAGGGAAAGGCTACCCACTCCAGTATTCTTGGGCTTCCCTTGTGGCTCAGCTGGTAAATAATCTGCCCGCAATGTGGGAGACCTGGGTTCAATCTCTGGGTTGGGAAGATCCCTGGAGATGGGAAAGGCTACCCGCTGTAGTATTCTAGCCTGGAGAATTCCAAGGACTGTACAGTCCATGGGGTCACAAAGAGTCAGACACAACTGAGCGACCTTCACTTTCACTTCAAAGGAGTATCAGGCAGGAGAAATACACGATTGCCCCAAGTACATGTTGGGAGGCCTGGGAAGGAGACAGGCATCAGAAAGCAACTGTGTTGGAAGGCTCTTCACAGGCAGACAGGAACTGCCCTTAACCCACCCTTGACCATTTCCTTCCCCTAAACCAGGCTGGAGGCAGGAATGCTTCCCAAGACTACTTAGAAGGCCATGGCAGCTGTACCCCAGCCCTTGGGGAGGAGGGGGGCCCAGGATTAGATTGAAGCAGGAGGGCAACCCCTTGGAAGCCTCACTAGCCCTGAGGGTGCCACAGGCAGAAGGAGCCTTAAGCCTGGTTTTTAATGAACTGGAAAAAGCCAGACGAGCTCAGGTTACTTGTAATCTGGAGAGAGTGGGCAGCTCAGCAGTGGGCCTGTGCTGGAAGGCCAGGCTTGGCACAGGGCAATCTGGACCCCTCTGGCCTCTCCTGAGGGCCCAGCGTCCTCCCTGAAGGTGGGGAGGGCTGGCCCACCTCTCAGGGCCCCAAGTAGGGGAAGAGCCTGAGTGGGTATTGGGCTGGCGTCTGGCTGGCAGGCGCTCACCACGTGTCCATGTCCCTACTTATCTCTTCTCCCCAGAATAGGCGGGCTTAACCGCTTCAATCTGTCTGGACAGGCACATGGAGGGAGAATGGAAGCATGGCCTTCAAAGGGAGGCCTGTGACTTACCAACAGGTCACTGAACAGAGGCACAGGGAGGAGCTAATAGATTCCTATTTGGCAAAATCCAAGACCTAATTACATCACACTCAGCACCTTTACTTAGAAATGAATGTGCTTCTCTCATGAGCAGGAAGAGAAGCTATGGTCTCAACCTGATGCTCCACTGGGAGGAATGGACGACCTCAGTGGATTTGTTCTCAGGTCCTGACAGCTAAGGGACAGCCTGGGGTCTCTCAGGATCACCCTGCTCCAAAACCCAACAAAGTACACAACAAATACCGCATTCAATCAGTAAATACAAACCAATTAAAATACCCCCTCAGGGGACTTCCATCATGGTCCAGTGGCTAAGACTCCAAGCTATCAATGCAGTAGGCCTGGGTTCGATTCCTGGTCAGGGAACTATAGTCCACATGCTGCAACTGAAGATCCCCCATGACACAACTAGGAGCCAGTGCAGCCAAATAGATGAAAATTTAACAATAAATATTAAAAAACACTCCTTCAGCTACCAAGCAAGAAGAGAGACCAGAAGAGTAAGATGAACATTTTCAAGGCTTTCTCTGGCTTCCCCAAATTTTCAAAATGCCATATTATTTAGAATACATTTTAAGAACATTTCTATGTGGCAGTATATCAAATTAAAGTTTAGAGACCTGGAGATTTTCTATGTATTTGGGAATTTCATTCCAACTAATCTAATGTGATCATGGCCGTAAAACTAAATTATATTATGCTAAACTCTTGTTGGCTTCCAATCCACTGAGGTTCATTCTGTCCAGAGAACTACGATCATTTTCTGTTAAGAGTTTGTATAAGACCTTTGCTGGTATTAACACAGATCTCTGAGTCTCATTCAGTTCCAGCAGCATGTAGCTCCTCTTGCAATTATCAGTACATCTCCGGACAGGAACTTTCCCTGGCCTCTCATCCATGTGCCCTTCCTTGTGAATCAGTCAGTCATTCTTTCAGCAATAGATATAAGAAGAGACCATCCAAGCCAACCTCTTAAACCCATTGCAAATGACTAAAAGCTCAATACAGTCTATGGAATACAGGTAGCAGGTATTCAAGGCTCCTGTGATTACAAAGACCTGTTCATATGTTTTCTGGCACTCCAGCCTTCTCGTCGGACCTCTTCACAGACCGGTGAAGAGATGTGCACCCACAGGGCACCCGTTGTGATCACTGATGGCTCTGGGTTCACACCCACCTGTCTCCCTGTCAGTACCAGTGCCTGTTCCTGGTATCCCAAGATCATGTAGGGAAATCAGTTCCTTTATTAAAAAGAGAGATGTCCTGTCACTGTCTAATCAATAACAGTGACTACAGAGTACTTACAATTCCAGTACAAATGCTAAGCCAGGAGCAGTGGGTCTCCCACTGGAAAGGTGTTGCTCCTCTCCTAGCCCTGCCTCTGGGGAGCCAGCAATGGACACAGCCTGAGGGAACAGACAACAGGGTCCACAGAACACACAGACCCCTCCCTGCCCTGCATCATGGGACATGGCTCTCCCACTTTCCAGAAAATAGGGGGTAGTGGCCTTGGGTCGTGTGTGCCGCCCAACCCCAGGTCCCCCTCTCTTGCTGGTAGATATCAGTAAACCTCTGGGTCCATTCAATTCAATTATCCCTTATTTGCCACTTCCTCTGTGCCAGGCAATGTACTAGTGTTTTTATAGCACTGCTTCATATAATCCCAACGCAGGGTTGGACGGTGGGTCACTGACATCATTCCCCAACACACACAGGGGCTGCAGAGTCTCAGAGAGACCAAGTAACCTCCCCACAGGAGCTACAGTACAGACTAGGCCTCCCGTCCACCAAACCCCAGGCTCTTCGCTGTCATCACCCTTCACATGTGGTAGAGCAGGGAAACAGATGTGTGTGTGCATGTGCACACTGACACATGCACATACTGACACACACACACATATACACACTCACATACACACGTATTCACACACATGCAAACTCATATACACATGTTGGAAAAGGTGTGTGACTATGCCTGTGTGAGTTACTGTGAGTTACTACAAGTCACTGTGGTTTGAGAACTTATTTAATGTCTGTTTTTAACTCTAAGTTCCTATTATGAAGCGTTTATGTACTACTCTTCTGACTGTCTCCAACTGGCATTCTAATTTGGCCCCAAATAAGCAGCCAAAAAATGGCGATATACATCCAATAAAAGTATCTGGGCTTAAAATGACTCAGGGGCTGACCAGGACACACCCCGGCTCCCACCGGGACGGACCTGGGGAAAGAGCTCGACTTGCCTGCCGTGGCTTGGTGAGGCTGTGAGGCCCTCCTGGCACCACAGCTGTGTCGGCAGCACAGGCCCCTCTGCTGTGTGCAAGCACGGCCCCACCTTAGCTGGTCTCCCAGCGGCGCATGTGCTACATGTGATTAGATTCTCACAGAAGTACAATGGACCTGGAATCAGAGATCAGAAAACAAACAAGCAAATGGCACACAGGAGGGAGTGACAAGACTCCCCTAGGATACTGTTCACCCCACGGTCTATGTCATGTCACCTGAACTCTCCCAAGGACTGAGGGAAACCATCCAGTTCTGAGAGTCTCTCCTACCAAAAGGTTGTTTTTATACTTACTGATTCAGAGGAAGTTTCCCGGCCTATAGTTGCCAATTTCTAAGTATTTATTTATTGGCTGCTCTGGGTCTTAGTTGTGACATGTGGGATCTAGTTCCCTGATCAGGAATCAAGCTCGGGCCCCCTGCATTGAGGGCACAGGGTCTTGGCCGCTGGACCACCAGGGAAGCCCCTAGTTGCTTTTTAATCAAAGCTTTTTTAAAAACTGGTATTAGGCACCATTTTCATTTGTCTTTTGAAGAGCTGACACCTCAGAACATGTGGTACTTTTACATGGAGAAGGAGTCTGCTATGGTTTGAATGTTCATACCAGGGTTCTTGGCTTTTCTCATCAATAGAAATTGATCAGAGACCAGACAAGAACTTCAGGCAAGACTACTGGGGTCCTTATAGCAGAGTGAACTAAAACAGGCAACAGTGTCCCTTGCTTGCTCCCTGCCCAAGTTGGCTCCAGTGGGGCGAGGGCAGAGGGTGTGTCCAGGGCTCGGGCTGGAGGGGTGGTTTAGGGGGTTTGCCCAGGCCTTCAGTGGTGGTACTGTGTGCAGGGGGCATGCGCAGTACCCTGCTTTTTGCTCCCTGCTCTCCAAAAGAGGCAGGTGGGTGTTTTGGTCTCTGTATCTTGTCCCAAATTTGCTCTAATTGCAGTTATTTTTAGCCCATTATAGTTTCTTTGTATTTTGTTGCTAGAGGAGAGGTTTATCTGAGTGCAAGCATTGAAGCACTGCAGCAAAGGGTCCCAGGTCCCAGCCTGTCTCATCCCCAAATTCATGTGTTGACATCCTAATCCCTACAGATGACAGTATTAGGAGGTGGGACCTTTAGGAAGTACCTAGGTCATAAGGGTGGAACCCTTGTGAATGAGATTAGTGTCCGTCCTTATAAGAGACCCCAGAGCTCCCTCACCCCTCCCACCATGTGACGACATCAGGAGAAGCAGGTTGTCTGCAAGCTGCATGAGGTCCCTCGCCAGGACACAACCACTCTGGGGCCATGATCTTAGGCTTCTGGCCTCCAGAAATGTGAGAATAAAATTTCGGTGGTTTATAAGTTGCCCAGTCTGTGGTATTTTGGTTACAGCTGCCCAAACGGACTATGAGTCAGAAGAGAGAAAATCCAAACACATGTTATTTTGTTCCACAACCGAGAAGATAAAAGTTTGATATCTAAAGGGGAAAATAAACTCATAAATCCTTCAAAAATTTTCAATTGAAACATCATTCGACAATTGCCAAACCATCAGCAAGGTGCCAGGATACAATTTCCAAGCAAAGTAACCTTCCATTGAGCAAAACTCTGCCTCCTATTACATGGGCCCCAAGATGAAGCCAACATGCCTTGAAATCCAGTCAAGCATCCACAGTCACACACACCTTCCAGGACCTCTCAACACACACCCCGTTTAAATGAGCACATCCAGGGCTGGGAAGAACTTCTCACGAAACAAGACACGCTGAGAACAGAAGGTGCCTGAGCCAAAGTCTAGCACGGGGCCATCCTTCCCAACTCCACTCCTTTTTGCCTCGGGATGGCCAAGCACATGTATTAATATCTAGGACTTCGTTTCCACGTTTAGAAGTCGAGAGCAAGAAACCCTGGGGCCCTTTCCTTTCTAGAGACAACTGAGCCCGTCGGATCTCCTTCATGCTCTGGGACAGCCTGACCCAAGGCCTCACGTGGCTCTGCACACAAGGCCACTCACACAGGCTCAGAGTCAATAAAAGAATGAACCAAAGACCCACCCTGCACCTCATGAGTGCAGTGCAGCGGTGCTGAGCTCCTGCACAGGTCAATCAGGCGCCTGAGAGGGGAGCCGGGCCCTGATCTTCCTGAGCCCCAGGCCCGCTTCCTGTTACAATGTTTAATCATGCACCCAGCATGCTGCCTTTCCTTAACTTGGCTTTTTACTTAACAACACCTGATTTAGCATATTACATTAGTTTCAGGTATACTGAATAGTGATTCAGTATTTTTGCAGATTATAAGTAATTACAAGATAAAAGCTATAACTCCCTATGTGATGCAATGTATCATTGTTGCTTATCTATTTTACAAATAGTAGCTTGTATCTCTTGATCCCATACTCCTATTTTGCCCCTCCCCCTTCCCGCTCTCCTTTGGTAATCACAAGTTTGTTTATGTATCTGTGAGTCACTGTTTTGCATATACGTTCAGTTGTATTATTTTTTAGATGTCACAGATAAGGGACACCATACAGCATGTCTTTTTCTGCCTGACACTGCACTAAGTACAGTATTTTCTAGGTCCATCTACATTGCTGCAAACGGCAGCATTTCATTTTTTCTATGCCTGAGTAATATTCCACTACACATATATGCCACATCTTTGTCCAGTCATCTGCTGAAGGACCCTTTGGTTGCTTCCATGTCATGGCTATTGAAAATAGTGTCACTAAGAACACTGGGGTGCACGTACCTTTTTTGAATTCGTTTTCATTTTTCTCTGAGCGTGATGGGTGGATCATATGGTGGTTCTACTTCAGGTTTTCTGAGGAACCTCCATACTGTTTTCCATAGTTGTCTGCGCCAATTTACATTCCCACCAATAGTATACAAGGGTTTCCTTTTCTTTACATCCTCCCCAACATTTGTTATTGGTAAAATCATTGGTCACTTCCCCATTGTGACTGGTATGAAGTGACAGTTCATCGTTGTTTTGATTTATATTTCTCTAATAATTAGCAATATTGAGCATCTTTTCATGTGCCTGTTGCCCATCTGTATGTCTTCTTTGGAGAAACGGCTATTCAGTTCTTTCCCCATCTTTTGATTTAGTTGTTTGTTTTTTGGTATTTAGTTGTATGAGCTGTTTATGTATTTTGGGTATTATTCCCTTGTTGATCACATCATTTGCAAATAATTTTGTCCCATTCTGTAGGTCTTTTCATTTTGTCAGTGATTTCCTTTGCTACGCAAAAGCTTTTAACTTTAATCAGGTCCCATTTATTTTGGTTGTTTTTTGTGTTTTTTTTTGCTTTTATCTCTTTTGCCTTAGGAGACTGATTCAAGATAATATTGTTACAATTTATGTCAGAGAGTGTTTTGCCTATGTTCTCTTCTGGAAGTTTTATGGTTTCAAGGTTTATGTTTATGTCTTCAATCCATTTTGTGTTTATTTCTGCATGTGGTGTGAGGGAGTGCTCTAGTCACATCATGTCAGCTTTGTGTAGCTGTCCAGCTTTTCCAGCACTACCTGTTGAAGACACTTTCCTTTTTAGACTTCTTGCACAGTTGACCAAAGTGGTGACTGAATGAAAAGCAAAGCCAACAGGAAGCCAAGGCACAGAGAGGTATGGAGCATGCGCAAGACAGACGCCAGCAGGAATGGAGACAGGCATAGGGAGGGCAGGGGGCAGCTGGTGGGCAGGAGGGAGTGGAGGACACACTCGGATCAGGACCCATACCTGCGTTCCACCAGGTGAGATTCACACCTGACTCCTCACCCTCCATACTGTTTTCTATTCACAGCCCAGGTAAGAAACACGTGAAGAGTCCCTGTCAGAGAATCTAGTAACCTTTCTACCACTGGCAGCTCTTTTGTTGTTCAGTTGCTAATTTATGTCTGACTCTTTGTGACCTGATGGACTGCAGCACACCAGGCTTCTGTAGCACTGGCAACATTGAATCCCAGCTATTAGGCAGTAAATCGTATCCCATGAGAGAGGTTACTTTTGTTTGTCATCTATCCAGCACCAGTCCCCTCCTGATTCACCATCAGAACCTAGTTTGAATGGTGGTGGTGGGTTCACATCCCTGGCCTCAGGTGATAGATCTTGCTGAGTGTAAGCCAATGCCAGTTAGTGTGAGACAACACTGTTCTTCTCTGCCTCCCTCTGAGCCAGAGGTAGCCATATGACCCAGCTCTGGCTAGTAAAACCCAAGTATAAACCTCCCTGTCAGATTTCTAGGAAATCTTCGCAATATTGATTAAAAAAAAAATTATAAACAGCTGGCACTGACCCTTCTTTCTCCCTTGAACTAGCACATAATGGCTAGTGCTTCAGCAGCCATTTTGTGGCCAGGTGGTCAGGAGAATTACAGAGATGTTAACCAGAGGGTGAAGCCTCTGGACCAATGCTAGGAACCTCCTTCCTTATGTGTGAGAGGCAATCCACTGGTCAGTTTTCTGTTATTTATACCTGAACAGATTTTTGATACACTGAGATATTTTCAGTGATAACAGGTACAATAATTATCTTCCTGTGAATATCACTGTTTAATCTATTGAAAATTTCCACAAAGTCTATCTAATTGGACCCAGTGACATCAAGTGTCTTTTCCCCCATTTCCAGGGAAAGATACAGTGATAGATCCAAAAGACTTGCACCAGGCTCTCCCCAGCACTTCTTGCAGAATTTAGTACCAGGCAGTCAGGTTGAAGAGGACAATGCAGCTTATCAGGTGGCAGGAGGAGGGAGACCATTCCAGGAGGCAGAGAAAGTATCCCTGCCAATGTGGCATGCTGGCCTAACTGTGAGCTCACACCCAGAGCTCCAGAAAGCTAGCTACCTACCTACATGAAAGGTACACAGGAGACAAGGGAGAGCAGTTGAGGGAGGCCAGAGCAGGCAGCAGAGCTGAGCTGAAAACTCTGCCACTGTCACAGACTGAATAGCATGCTCCTCAAATTCACCTGCTGAAGCCCTAACCCACAACATGAGCATACCTTGAGATAGGAGCCTTGGAGGTAATTAAGCTTAATTGAGGTCTTAAGGGTGGGGCCCTGATCTGGTAAGATCAGTGTTCTTCCAAGAAGAGGAAGAGATACTAGAGATCTCTCGCTCCCATGCGTGCACAGAAGAGGCCAGGTGAAGACATGGCGAGAAGGTGACCACCTTCAACAGAGGAGTGTGGCGTCACCAGAAACCAGCATTCCGGTGCCTTGATCCTGGACATCCAGCCTCCAGAGCTGTGAGATATAAATGTCTGTTGTTTAAGCTACCTAGTCTGTGGAGTTCTGTAATGGCAGCCTGAGCTGATTAATACAACCACCATCACCACTGGTAATTTCAGCAGGCTCTACGTGCTGCTAAAATGAGCCATATCCCCAGTGGTTCTGGACTAAGCTTGGAGGATGGGTGCTTTAAGGACTAACTCGGTCCCTTCCGGAATTGCTCATGAACACCTGTCTCTCTCAGCTCTGCAGTGTCAGCCAGTTTGACATCTGTGCCCAGGAGGTTCTGAACGCTGAAGGACACCCAGCAGGGCAAGGCAAGGCTTCTTCTGATGGGAAAGCCCCATATTCAATCAGGCTCATGCCATGCTAAGTGTCTGCGGATGGAGCAGCCTTGCATGTGCACACCACAGGAGCCGGGTCTGAGGGTGTCCTGTTGAGGAGGGAGGCGCAGAGCCAAGGAGAAAATGCATTAAATGCATTATGCACATAATGGGCACTCCAGAGTGGGTGCACAGATTTAACCTCCTGTCTCAGTCTCTACCATTAGGAGCAATTTAAATGACATTTGGTGGAAAAGATAATAATATTTCAGGTCAGAGAAAGACATTGATGGCTGCAACAGGAGAGCAGGGACAGAGGGAGGCAGACAGAGTGAATAAATGAATTACAGGGGCCTGTGATTGATGTGATGGGTATGCATGCTGGGGGGGTGTGCACAGTATGTCACGTGGTGTGGGGAAGATGAGGGGTGTGATGTCTGGTACACAGGGTGTACGTGGTGTATGTGCATACATGGTTATGTGTGTGGCTTGTATGTGTCTATAGTGGGAGGAGGCAGCAGGAATAAGAATCCAGCAAGGGTCCTGGTGACAGATGAGAACCAGAACACAGGTGACCATGCAGTCAGTTTGGGAATGGGGCTGGCAGGTGTCCACCAAGAGTAGGGTGGGAGGGGCCCAGCTCCAAGGCCTGCAGCAGGAAAGGAGTTGTATGGACAGGGTGGTCAATGGCTGAGCAAAGCCCCTGCCTCTCCTCCGAGCTCCTGACCCTGATCCCTGGAGAAGGTCCAGCCTGGACTCTCACACTGCATCCCAGGCCACTGTACGTGGCATTTCAGGGAGCTGGAGGGAGCCTTCAAAGTCTGCTGGCTGTCGCTGATTGGCTTTCCACCCTGTCCTTTACCCCTATCAACAGGGATCAAGGACATTTAGTGCATCAGACTGTCACCTCCTTGGGCTCTTCTGTATAGGAGGGGCATGCATATGGATGTACATAAGTGCACTTGTGCATGGTGTGTGTGTGTGTGTGAGTGCACATGTGACTGCACACATGTGGTGTGTGTGGTGTGTGCAGCATAAATAAACATATATGAGGTAAGTGAAGTGAAAGTCCCTCAGTCATGTTTGACTCTTTGCTACCCCATGGACTAGCCTCTCTGTCCATGGAATCGTCCAACTAAGAATACTGGAGTGGTTTGCCATGCCCTTCTCCAGGGGATCTTCCCGACCCAGGGGTCAAACCCAGGTCTCCCGCATTGCAGGTGGATTCTTTACAGTCTGAGCTCCCAGGGAAGCCCATATGAGGATAAGTTGTGGCTTACTGTGCATGTTGTGTGTGTGTCATGAGCACACACATCTTTTGGTCCTTTGAGAAGAAAAAGGGAATGAGAACATATGTGGGCATTGGAGGTGAAAGCATCTTGCAGGCAGCTGGAGAAGCGCTCCCAGGGCTGGGGGGCAGGGAAGCACGGGAAGCACTGGGCCCACGGAGTCCACCTAGGCCCACATGCTGCAGGGAGAGGCGTGGCCTCGGCCAGGGAGGCGGGGAGAGCTGGGAGTGAGGTCCCTAGGCTGGGTGGAGCAAAGAGAGGGGTGCTGATGGGCCAGTGTCTCGCTCATCACATCCCCGTCCACACAGGGTGGCCCGAGTAGACCTGGTGGGGGAGGAGTGAGCAGATAGGAAGATGCTGGGTCCCTGAGAGCCGCTCTTCAGCACTCAAGGGCGAGGCGCTGACCTGAGTCCTGCTCAGTCCCGTCCCCAGCCTCACACCCCAGCTGCACAGCTGGCGCACCTGGGGAGCATTAACGAAGATACCCTGGGAATGGGACCGCACTTCCATATTTCTGTAAGCATCCCTGAATCACCACACCCAGTGCCGTATCAGACCAGAATGTCCCCGCTGAACCCATCTCCAGGACGTCCATCTGGGGCTTTACCACTCTCCCCGGAGGCCCTGTGCCCATGGTGCTGACCTGCAGAATCGGGCAGCTACAGATCTGCTGGCCGAGGACAGCACCTTGTGTTCAGCCACCACAAGGTCATCTGAATGTAAAAGGGGCAGAAGTTGAATTGTTCTGCCTCATTTCCAGCAGCACTTGCTGCAGGAGAGAAGCTGCAGCCTTGGGAGAGGCTTCACAGCACGGTTAAAACTCAAGCCCTGAAGTCATGTCATGGCCCGATTAAAGGGCCAATTTATGTCTTTTGAACCTGAACAAATTCCAGAAGAACTGCCTCATCAAAGGAGTCCAGATCCCTCTTATGACAGTTGAAAGGCAAGGCATCCATGATGAAGAGCCTGTCCAGCTGCTGTGAAGTCCCCTCTCCTGCCATCCCCACCAGCATCTCCCTCCATCGCACCACTGTGCGGGTACCCGGCCACAGGTGCGAAGGCCAGGCCCTCCACTGTGCACCAAGCCTCGCAGGAAGCACAGCCCTGTCCAGGGCTTTGGCCCCCAGCCCCCTACCCACCCCTCAGCCTCACAGTGGCCACCTTGGCGAACTCTCCCCGTGGTCCTCAGTGGCCTTGGCCCTAACACGTGATGGCCTCCACTAAAATACAGGTGCCTAGCTGTCGTTTCTAAAGCACACAAACACAGCCATGAGGTCTAGACTCATCATGTGGGCTCCCTTGGGGTCCCACGCTGGGTCTTCCGGGCCAGGACCTTCCAGAACCCAGCCCCAGGCAGAGAGAGGGCAGAAGCAAGGCATCTGGTAGGGGGGTCTCTCACAGGTCAGGGAATCTGTCATGTACTGCATGTTCTCCATGCTGATCCCCAGGCCTTGTGCCAGGACAGCCCTGTTGTGCGGGTGCTGGTGACGGCCAGGGACCTGCAGGTTTCCGGGGGCCCTCCTCACACTGACACTCATGCACAGGGTCCTGGGCTGGACATGAGTGTTCTATGTACAGCCAGGATAGGAAGCCTTGTATACAGATGGAGCACAAAAAAATTGCTGTTAGAAAAGACTAGAAAAGGAATAACTATGTCATAATAAACACTATATCCTAATGACTTCCTTGATGACACATCCTGCAGCTTTTAGATGGGATCAAGCACCATTCTACGGCACCAGGATTCGGCAAATTGCACATTTCATGTACTAACTTCCTTGTAAACACTGCGCCTGAGAGATGTATGGGGCTGGGGTAGAGGAGGATTGAAAAATACTGGATTCCGCTTGACTAAACTTCAGGTCTTCTCAGAGCCTTTGATCTTATAGTGGGCACTGCTAATCTTCAAGGACAAACTGAGAATATAGAATATTTTCCCAAATTTACTGAAGGAAAGCATTATCTTTTAAGGGAACCTATTTTTGCATCATGAAACATAAATGGGGAAACCTCCAGGTTCACCATTTTTGCAGAGTTTTTTAGTTTTCAACATGTTTCAATAAATAAGAATATCCTGAAATGCGCATGCCCAGTTCCTGCCACTGCAGACAAGTGTCTTCTTTCCGGTTTTGTTGAGAATGCCTGAAGATTCCTTAGCCAGGAAAGCTGGAAACCAACCAGAGGAATTATCATACTGTCTTGGTTCTAAGATACAGGATCAGTCTGATAACAGCTTGTAGAGAAAAAGAGAGGAAAGGGGGGAAAAAAAGGGAAAAAGAGGAAAAAGCAGTGAGAGCATCAGTTCCAGCCAGTACCCTGGCAGCTCACACCCACCTGATTCATTTCCAGACCCTGCAGTATAGTCATGATGCGCTGAAGTCAATCAGGTGGTGCTCTAGGACCTCTCCCACTTCAGGGCCAGAGACTGATGGGGCAGCCCCCACCCCACCCCTACACTGTTCATCACCAAGCAGAGGGCAGGACAGCTCTGAAGGGTCACACACCTTCACACCAACACTCCAGCCTGGAAGAGACACACAATCACTCCCAGTCACAATTCATAGGGCAGAACCATCCTCCAGGGCCCGCCCCACTGCCCAGGCTTGGGACACAGGCCTGCTGGGTGTCAAAAGCCTGGAAAGCTGGAAGGCCTGCCCACCCTGGTCATGGCATGCCCCCGACATCCTAACTCCAGCAACGCTAAGATATAAAGATGGATTCTAACATTTAAGAAAATGGAATTGAAAAATTATGCCAAGTTCCATGTTTCCTGACCTGTTAATATGTACACAGGTATGAATCCATGTACACACTGGCCAAGTATTTGTGACACAACAGCTCTGGGTGACTGACCTCCCTTGCTAAGATGGGAAGGACCTTCCGCTCGCTCAGGGTCACCTGTCCCGGCTCTGGAGTCCCAGAGGCTGCGAAGGAGGCAGTGGGCCTTCCTTATTAGCATTTGTCCCTGGTTCCTCAGGAGAGGCACAAATGAGAACTCCCAGCCTTGCCCCTGCCTCTCAGGAGGCCCAGGATGCTGTACGAGGTTTGCAATTGCCCAAATCCACGCCATGTGGAAATGTCTCCCCAAATACTCTTGGCCAGGACATTTGTGAAAATTTCCCAGTCACATTTATTGTGATGTTGCCAGGACATTTGTCAAGTTTTTCCCCACACATGGACACTTATCTGCAGCCTGCTCTCTGCCAACAGGATCAGGGCTTCTTGAGGGAGGGTGGTCCTTCCCACATTCCCAAACTGCAGGGCAGATGGTGGCTTATACCCTGCGCTCTGCTCCCTCTGAGGCACAGTGCTTTATGGGCAGCCAACTTTAGCAGCAAAAGTAACAGCCCCTCACAAAGAGCTATGAATCAGATGGCTCACAGTGCAACCACTCTGCCATTGTGAGCTCGTGGCCCCAAATGTGGGTGACCCCTCACATCTGTCCTCCACCTAATCATCACGGCCATCCCGGAGGGCAGCGGAGTGATGTACATTCATCCTCTCTTACAGATGAAGACACATCTTCCCAGCAAGGTACCAGCTCTGGGTCACCTGGATAATGGACATTCCGATTCTTTAGGCATTTGGAGCTTCTGGCCCCTCTGCCACTGTCCTTCAACCAAGGCCCGCTCAGTCGTGTCCGACTCTTAGCGACCCCATGGACTGCAGCCTACCAGGCTCCTCCGCCCATGAGATTTTCCAGGCAAGAGTACTGGAGTGGGGTGCCATCGCCTTCTCCGGACAACTGCCTTAAGTACTTAAAAAAACCATGCATCGTATCAGTAAAACATGACTGAAACAACCAGTAAGTTCTAAGGCAGGTGCTGAGAAGTGCACAGGGTAGGGTCCACCATGGTGGGAGACAAGGTCCCACCCTCATGGAATCGGCATGGATGACAGCCAGCAGGGCCCACCCACTCCATGTTCAGAGGACGGCACTAGAAAGGGGACCCGAACCTGTCATGCAACAACACATATAAAAAGACAAGTGAATAAAGAAATTTAAAAAGCCAAACTGCCCTCTCTAGTTGAACTCACAAAAACAATAAAACTGTAGAACTGCATTCATGGGAACCCAAGTCGGAAATGAATAACAAAGCGAGGCAGCTCCTGGTATGTCCGGACCGAGGCTATGAACACTGTGGTTTCTATGACAGCGTCATATGACAGGGTCTCCAGCCTGCGGGTTTCCAAGCCCTACCTATTTCAAGGTCACTCAGGTTGCTGCCCAGAGCTTTTCCTCCAAGTTCAGCCATTACATATTTTCCTCTTTGTCTTCACACCACTCTGGCTCATTTCCCAAACACCCACAGCTCTCCTGAGAGATTTTGCTACAAGTCTGGAGAAGCCAGCATTGATAAAACCACAGAATTCTAAGGAAGGCAGCTTCCGTTTCACAAATAAGATATCAAACACCAGGAGATTTGGTGTATTTCAGTCACGTTTTTCTGTTGTGTCGTGCTCTATCCAGAAACTCAATATCGTTTACAGATTAGAAGGAATTTTATACAATGAATGTTTCTACTCTGGGCCTTTCTTCACTTACTGCTCGCAAGTCAGTACACACGAGTGGTTTTTGAAAGCACGAACTGGTTCTGAATGGCAACCTGCACTTTCCGGGTTTTTGGTAAATCTTTCCCACAGCTAAGGTGGTACACTGCCTTACCCTCTGAGGGGAGGAGGGCCAGTGGAGCTTGAATTTGAGCTGCCAGTCTCCAGCCAAAACATACCCCAGGCCCGGGCTGTGAAGGACCCCACCTTCTTGCTGACCCCAAGTGGCCACCAACCTGACAAACCCGCCTGCCTGCTTCCCATCTGTACACAGAGACGTGCCGTGTGGGCCAGTAGCAGCCTCGACATCAAACATTTTAACATAGTTAATCTATGTCTATCAACTTATCCTCAGAAAAATGAAAGGTTAGGATCAAACAGAGGTATGGACACAGGATGGTCATAACATCTCTGTTTCTAAGAAGAAAAATGGAAGCTGATAATTTCAACAAAAGGATATTATGGTCACCGCTGCTGCTGCTGTTGAGGCAGTCCGGCCTCCTTCCAGGTGATGGGTGACAGTGGCCCCCCTGCCCCTGGGAATGAAGCCACAGCCTTGTTTTGGCAAATAAAAGAGCAGGCAGAAGTGTCCTGCCACCTCCTGGAGGGAGCCTGATGGGCACTGCACAGTCCTCCATAACACCTCCACCCCTGCCCACCTGCAACATTTTCTGCAGGGACCACTCCATCAGTCTGCATTCCACAGGCCGCTAACGACCCAAGATAGGCCCAAAAGGAGAGTGCGCAATACACCTGTGTAAACCACTGCAATCCTAAAGTTGTTACCAAAGCACAACTGAGCTTACAGTGACTGACCCAGAAATGGGTATCTATGTAAAGTAATTAGGCTCCCAAAAAATAAATAAATAAATAAATTTAAAAATATATACTGAAAAAAAAATGAAATGGGTATCTAGTAGTGGGTTGCTATTGTAAATGATATTAGTTTATGTAGATGTGGCCGTGGGGGTTGGGCAAAGAGCAGGAAGGACACTCTTATCTGAGACTGCAAGAATGAGGAAAGGTTCACTGAAATTATTTCCAGGTAACATCTGGAGGGCAGATCCTGCACTTGAGGGTGGAGGCCTCAGCATCAGGTGTGCGTGGGGTTTGCTGTTTGCTGGGTTTGATAAGGTGAAGCAAGAAACATGAGCTCAGAAAAGAACTGGCTGATTTGCAAGGAGTCATGAAAGGAGAGAGAGCCCATAAATTTACAGATTTGCCAAGTGTAAAATGAAACAGCTGCTAATCTCCAAATACTAGGAGATTAAAACAACAGTGGGATTTGATCTACAAAAATAAAGTTTAAAAGCAAGGATCGAATGAAGGACAGAGCCCTTCCTCGACTGTTATTAACTGTGGATAAAATAAGTCCATCAATTGTTTTTAGTTGGGCAAAATGGCTCAGGGAAAAAAACAAAAGCTAAAAACTATGTGCTTCTATGGAAGCCTAATAGATCCAAGGAAGCTGCCACTAAGTTAAATGTAGGAAACTTAAGTAAATGTTATATTTGCAAGCCTCCTGTAAGTCTAAAATTATCTGAAAACAAAAAGTAAAAAAAATGATGTTATAAATCTGCATTTATTAGCACACAAGGATATTTCATATATGTTCAGTGAAAAAAAAAATACAATCTATATGTTTGAACAGAAACCAAATCATTCCAGGTAGGTATCAAAAGTGGTTATTTATAAGATGGAATTTTAAGATTTCAACTTATTTAATTTGCATAATCTGTTTTAAAAGGTGATCACATATTAGGTGCACAAGTCAATAACTAATTTTCATATAAATTTATACTGTTTATATACTATACAGGCAGACCTTGGAGATATTATGCATTTGGTTCCAGACCATTGCTTTAATAAAGCGAATATCACAATAAGTGGTGAATCACACAAATTTTCTTGTTTTCCAATGTACATAAAAGTTAGGTTTACTAGTCTATTAAGTGTGCAATAGCATTCTGTCAAAAAATTAATGTATATACCTTAATTGAAATACCTAACTGCTAAGCCTTCAGCAGGCTGTAATCTTTTTGCAACAGTCACATCAAAGATCACTAATCAGGGGTTGAGATCAAGATGGTGGAGTAGGAAGACACATCGAAATAAATCTACATGCGGAACATTCCCACTCGAAACAACCTGGAGACCTGCAGGAAGACTGCTACAACCAAGGCCGTGAAAGCCACACAAAGTCAGGCAGGAAGGGAAGAGAGTGATCAGGTTGGTACAAGCACTGCCGGGAGGGGATATAGAAGAGTTAAAGGTATTACACGGGCTCAGAGATCCTCCCAAGGGAGTGAGGGGTTGTAACCACATATTGGGTACCCAGTCCTAGGGTCTGACACCAGGAAGATAAGTACACTGAGCTGACCTTTTCTTTGCCCTGCCCCTGATAGAGCGATGATGGTCGCTGAACCCAGGAGAAAGTTGGTTCACACCTGGCCCTGGCTCTAGCTCTAGCCCCTTCATCTCCAGCCCCACCCCCTACCATGTTGTTAGCTGCCAACACATCCTGGGGGAAGATATGACCCAATGTTCACACCAGATCCAGCTCCCCCAGCAAAGCCAGTGGACACACAAAAATCGCACAGGAGGTTCCCACACAAGGACATCCCTTCGAGACCAGACAGGTGACTATTTCAACTAATGTGATAGAAACAGAGAAAGATAAACAAAATGAGAAGACAAAGGAATTTGTTATAAATGAAAGAGAAAAAAAATCCTGAAAAAACTAATAAAATAGAGATAAATAATTTACCAGTGAAGAATTCAAGAATTATTAACAAAAATACTAACTGAACTTGAGAAAAGAACAGCTGAACACAATTTGAATTTTAACAAGGGACTAGAAAAGAGAGAAAAGAACCAGTCAGAGCTGAAGAATACAACAAATGAAATGAAACACACTAGAAGGAACCAGCAGCAGAGTAGGTGACACAGAAAATGCATAAGTGATCTAGAAGATGGTATAACAGAATCACCTGATCAGAACAGCAAACAGGAAAAATAATTAAGTGAGGACACTTGAAGATCTCTCTCATACACCAAATGTACTAACTTTCACACTATAGGGGTCCTATAGGAGAAGAGAGAAAGGGTTCAAAAATGTATTTGATGAAATTATGGCTAAAAACTTACTGAAACTGAAGGAGGAAACAGATATCCAGGTACAGGAAATACAGAGAACCCCAAACAAGATGAACCCAAACAGACTCACACCAAGACATATCATAATTAAAACAGCAGAAGTTAGAGAGAATTTTAAAGACAGCAAGAGAAAAGCAGAGAGGCATGTACAAGGGAAAACAAGACTCTTTGTTTATTTTGACTGGTTTTTTCTGAAGGGCCAGCAGAGGGTGGCATGACATATTTAAAATGCCGAAAGGGAAAAACCTACAACCTAGGATACTCTATATAGCAAGGTTATCATTCTGAATCAAAGGAAGAAAAAAGAACTTCTCAGACAAGGAAAAACTAAGAGCTTCATAAATACTAAGCCAGCTGTAAAATAAGTGTTAAAGGGTCTTCTGTAAGTGGAAAAGGCTACAAGAAGTAGTAATTTATAGGGAAGCCAAAGTCCTACTAGTAAAGGCTATGAATCAGCCACTTGAATAAGTTAGTACTAAGATTAAAAGTCAAAATTGTAAAACCAGCTCTACAACAATCAGATAAGGGATGAATGTAAAATATGACATCAAAACCACAAAATTTGTGTGTGAGGAGAGTATAAAATATAGATCTTATAGAATGTGTCTGAACTTAAATGACAGTTTAAAATAAGCTCTTACGGTTATAGGTCAACACATATGAATGCCGTGGTAACCACAAATCAAAAATCTTACAATGAATATACAAAAAATAGAGAGAAATGCATGCAAGTATACCACTAAAGAAAATCATCAAACCACAAGGGAAGAAACTGAGAGGAAAAAGAACAAAGAAAAACAAAACAATTGGAAAGCGAATAACAGAATAGCAATAAGTACATAACTATCATCAATTACTTTATTTTTTTTAATTTTATTTTATTTTTAAACTTTACATAATTGTATTAGTTTTGCCAAATATCAAAATGAATCCGCCACAGGTATACATGTGTTCCCCATCCTGAACCCTCCTCCCTCCTCCCTCCTCCCTCCCCATTCCATCCCTCTGGGTCGTCCCAGTGCACCAGCCCCAAGCATCCAGTATCGTGCATCGAACCTGGACTGGCAACTCGTTTCATACATGATATTTTACATGTTTCAATGCCATTCTCCCAAATCTTCCCACCCTCTCCCTCTCTCACAGAGTCCATAAGACTGTTCTGTACATCAGTGTCTCTTTTGCTGTCTCGTACACAGGGTTATTGTTACCATCTTTCTAAATGCCATATATATGCGTTAGTATACTGTATTGGTGTTTTTCTTTTAAATCTCAATGGATTAAATGCTCCAATCAAAAGACAAACAGTGGCTGATTGGATTAAAAAAGAAGAACTATCTATATGCTGCTTAAAAGAGACTCACAGACCAAAAATGAGGGAATGGAAAAAGATACTTCATGCAATGGAAACCAAAGAAATCTGGGGTAGCAATACTAATAAAAGACAAATTAGGCTTTGAAAAAGACCCTATAACAAAAGACAAAGAAAGGTATTATACACTGATAAAGGGATCGATATAAGAGGCTCTAATATTCACTAACATATATGCACCTAATATGGGTGCAACTAAATAAATAAAGCAAATAGTAACAGACACAAAGGGATAAACTGACAATAATATAATAGTAGTAGAGGATTATAACACCCCACTACATCAACGGATAGGTCATCCAGGTAGAAAAGTAACAGGGCACTAGTGGTTTTAAATGACATATTAAACTAGTTGGACTTAATATATATATATCTACAGGCCATTCCACGCAAAAACAGTAGAAAAGACAGAGCGCACGGCAGCCCACTAAACAAGTCTAATCAAATGTAAGAGAACAGAAATTATATCAAACACTTTTCCCAACTACAACAGTATGAAACTAGAAGTAAATTAAGAGGAAAAAACCAGGGAAACAAACACACAGAGACTTAACAGCACACTACAAAAAATGAGGGAAGAGGGTTCAGGATGGGGAACACATGTATACCTGTGGCAGATTCATTTTGATATATGGCAAAACCAATACAATAGTGTAAAGTTAAATAAAATAAAATAAATAAAGAGGAAATCATGAAATACTTTGAGAGAAATAAAAATAAAAACACAACTTTCAAAAATCTTAAAAAAAAAAACAAAAAACTAAGAGATACAGCAAAATCAGTTCTAAAAGGGAATTTTAGAGTGAGAAAGGTTTACCTCAAGAAATGAGAAAAATCTTAAACAACCTAAACTACCATCTAAAGAAATTAGAAAAATAAGAATAAACAAACCCTTCAGCAGAAGGAAATAATAAAATTCAGGAGGAAATTACTATAAAATAGAGACCAAAAAAAGAAAAAACAAAATAGTAAAAGATCAATCAAACCAAGAATTTGTTTTTGAAAACTTGAGCAAAATTTACAAGACTTTAGATAGGCTCACTAAGAAAAGAAAGAGAGAGGACTCAGGTAAACAACGTAAGAATAAGGAGAAATTACAACCGATATTTCAAAGACACAAAAAAATCATAAAGGAATACGGTGAACAGCTATATGCCAAAAAAACTGGTCAACAAAGAAAAAGTGGATAAATTTCTATAAACATATAATCCCCTAAGACTGAATCAGGAAAACACAAACAATCTGAACAGATCAATCGTTAGTAGTGAAACTGAATTAGTAATAATAAGAATTTTAAAAACCTCCCTGCAAACAAAAGTCCAGGACTGGACAACTTCATGGGTGAATTCTACCAAACATATAAAGAGCAGCTAATACCTATTTTTCTCAAACTACTCCAAAAAATTGAAGAGGAAGGAATACTCCCAAATTCATTTTATGAGACCATCACTACTCTGATATCAAAATCAGATAAAGACACTATAAAAAGTAAAATTACAAGCCAATATCTATGATGAATATATCAGTACATGAGAAAATCCTCAACAAAACATTATCAAACTAAATTTAACAATTATAAAAACAATCATACATCACGATCAAGTGGGATTTATTTCACAGACGCAAAGATGGTTCAATATCTGCAAACCAATGAATGTGATATACCACATTAACACAAGGAAGAGGAGTCATACGGTAATCTCAATATTTGTAGAAAAATTATATTACAAAATTTAATAACCATTCATGATAAAAACTCTCAAAGTCAATATAGAGAGAACATATCTCAACATAATAAAGTCCATTTATGGCAAACCCACAGTTAACATCATACTCAATGGTAAAAAGCTAAAAATTTTTCCTCTAAAATCAGGAACAAGATAAGGATGTCCACTCTTACCATTTGTGTTTAACAAAGTATTTGAAATCTGAGACACAACAATCAGGCAAGGCAAAGAAATAAAAGGCATCCAAACTGGAAGGGAAGAAGCAACACTGTCACTATTTGCAGCTGGCGTGATAGTGTGTGTGTGTGTGTGTGTGTGTGTGTATAAACTAAAATCTCCACCAAAATTTATTAGAACCAATAAATAAATCCAGTACAGTTTTAAGAAACAAGATTACCATGCAGAAATCTGTTGCTTTTCTACATCCTAACAATGAACTATCAGAAAGAGAAAGCAACAAAAAAATCCATTTAAAATTGTGTCAAAAGGAATAAAATATATAAGAATAAATTTAACCATGGAGGCGAAAGACTTGTACTCTGAAATCTACAGGTCACTAATGAAGAAAACTGAAGGTAATACAATGAAGTGGAAAGATATTCTGTGCTCATGATTTGGAAATATCAATATTGTTAAAATGTCCATACTCCCCAATGTAATCTACAGATTTAATGCAATCTCTATCTACATGCTCATGACATTTTTCACATATGTAGAACAAATAATCCTAAAATTTATATGGAACCACAAAAGACCCCAAATAGCCAAAACAGTCTTGAGTGGGGAAAAAAAAAAAAAACAAAGCTAGATATACTATGCTCTCTGACTTTAGACTATACTATATAGCTAAAGTAATTGAAACATCATGGTCCTGGCATAAAGACAGACACAGAGATTAATGAAACAGAATAGAGAGCCCAGAAACAAATCCACACAATTAATCTATGACAAAAGAAGCATGAATAAAAATGGGGAAAAGACAGTCTCTTCAAAAGTGGTGCTGGGAAAATTGAACAGCTACATGTAAAAGAATTCAACTAGGACAGTTTCTCATACCACACACAAAAATAAACTCAAAATGGATCAAAGATCTAAATGTAAGATTGGAAACCATAAAACTCCTAGAAGAAAACACAGGTAAAGCACTCTTTGACAAAAATCACAGCAGTATTTTTTTGGATCTGTTTCCTCAGGCAATGGAAACAAAAGCAAAAATAAACAAATGAGACCTAGTTAAACTTAAAGGTTTCTGCACAACAAAGGAAAACACGAACAAAATGAGAAGATCTATGGAATGGAACGAAGTATTTGCAAATGATGTGATCAACAAGTGGTTACTATCCAACATACGTGAAAAGTTCATATAGCTCAGTATCAAAACAAACAAACAACTCAATCAAAAGACAAGTAGAAGACCTGAGTAGACAGTTCTCCAAAGAATACACACAGATGGCTAACAAACACATGAAAAGATGCTCCATATTGTAGCCCACCAGGCTCCTCTGTCCATGTGGATTCTCCAGGCAAGAATAACGGAGTGGGTTGCCATGCCCTCCTCCCAGGGGATCGTCCCAACCCAGGGATCAAACTCAGGTCTCCCACATTGCAAGCGGATTCTTTACCACCTGAGCCACCAGGGAAACCCAACTAAATATTAGAGGCATGCAAATCAAAACAACAATATCACCTCACAGCATTCAGGATGGCTGTCATCAAAAAGTCTACAAATAACAAATGCTGGAGAGGGTATGGAGAAAAGGGAATCCCACTGTTGGTGGGAATGTAAACTGGTGCAGTCAATATGGAAAACTGCATGCTGCTGCTGCTGCTGCTGCTGCTGCTGCTGCAGCTAAGTCGCTTCAGTCGTGTCCGACTCTGTGTGACCCCATAGACAGCAGCCTACCAGGCTGCCCCATCCCTGGGATTCTCCAGGCAAGAACACTGGAGTGGGTTGCCATTTCCCTCTCCAATGCATGAAAGTGAAGAGTGAACGTGAAGTCACTCAGTCGTGTCCGACTCTTAGCGACCCCATGGACTGCAGCCTACCAGGCTCCTCTGTCCATGGGATTTTCCAGGCAAAAGTACTGGAGTGGGGTGCCATTGCCTTCTCTGGGAAAACTGCATAGATTCTTCAAAAAGCTAAAAATAGAATATGATCCAAAAATTCCATTCCTGAGTACACATTGAAAGAAAACAAAAACACTAATTTGAGAAGATATGTGCATCTCAATGTTCATAGTATCACTATTTACAATAGCCAAGACACGGAAGCAATCTGTGTATCCATCAACGGATGAATGGATAAAGAGGCTGTGGTGTGTAACTACAATGGAATATTGCTCAGTCGTGTTCAACTCTTTTCAACTCTATGTACTGAAGCTTGCCAGGCTCCTCTGTCCGTGGAATTTTCCAGGCAAGAATACTGGAGTGGGTTGCCATTTCCTACTCCAGGATAATGGAATCTTACACAGCCATAAAAAAAGAATGAAAAAATGCCATTTGCAGCAACATCGATGGACCTAGAGATTATCAAACTGAGAAGAGTAAGTCAGAGAAAGACAAATATTATAGGCTAAATTTACATGTGGAATCTAAAAAATAATACAAATAAATGAATATAACAAAACAGACTCAAAAATACAAACAACAAAGGAGTGCTTACCAGTGGAGTGAGGGGAAGTGAAAAAGGACAAGAGAAAGGGAAGGGATTACAAGCTACAAATTAGCACTTTGTAAAATAAATAAGCTACAAGGATATATTATACAGCACAGAGAATGCAGCCAATGTTTTAAAACAACTTTATAGTTACCATCTGTAAAAATACTGGATCACTATGCTGTACACCTGAAATGAATACAACTATACGAGTCGGACACGACTGAGCGACTGAATTGAACTAAACTGAACTGAACTGATACTTCAGTAAAAAAAGAAAAAAATGATCACTTGTCAAAGATTATCATAATAAATATAATAACAAGTAAAAAACTTGAAATATTAGGAGAACTACTAAAATGTGAGACAGAGACAAGAATTGAGCAGGTGTTATCGGGAAAAATGGTGCCAAGTTCTTGAAACACTGTCTCCTCAGGGAAAGAAACAATTGTATGAAGACTGCCCCACATCCTCAATTTGTAAAAAAATAATGTCTGAGAAGTGCATAAAGTGCAATAAAATGAGGTCTGCATGTATGTACATATGTGTAATATATTATACATATATTACTCACATAGGCTGTGATATTGAAATTATCACCACAGTAATTATGGCTTTGTCATATGTATATTGTCACCCTGCTTATTTAACTTCTATGCAGGGTACATCATGAGAAACACTGGGCTGGAAGAAGCACAAGCTGGAATCAAGATTGCCGGGAGAAATATCAATCACCTCAGATATGCAGATAACACCACCCTTATGGCAGAAAGTAAAGACGAACTCAAAAGCCTCTTGATGAAAGTGAAAGAGGAGAGTGAAAAAGTTGGCTTAAAGCTCAACATTCAGAAAATGAAGATCATGGCATCTGGTCCCATCACTTCATGAGAAATAGATGGGGAAACAGTGGAAACAGTGTCAGACTTTATTTCTGGGGGCTCCAAAATCACTGCAGATGGTGACTGCAGCCATGAAATTAAAAGACACTTACTCCTTGGAAGGAAAGTTATGACCAACCTAGATAGCACATTGAAAAGCAGAGACATTGCTTTGCCAACAAAGGTCCGCCTAGTCAAGGCTATGGTTTTTCCAGTGGTCATGTACGGATGCGAGAGTTGGACTGTGAAGAAAGTTGAGCACCGAAGAATTGATGCTTTTGAACTGTGGTGTCGGAGAAGACTCTTGAGAGTCCCTTGGACTGCAAGGAGATCCAACCAGTCCATTCTAAAGGAGATCAGCCCTGGGTGTTCTTTGGAAGGAATGATGCTAAAGCTGAGACTCCAGTACTTTGGCCACCTCATGTGAAGAGTTGACTCATTGGAAAAGACTCTGATAGTGGGAGGGATTGGGGGCAGGAGGAGAAGGGGACGACAGAGGATGAGATGGCTGGATGGCATCACCAACTCGATGGATATGAGTTTGAGTGAACTCCGGGAGATGGTTATGGACAGGGAAGCCTGGCATGCTGCAGTTCATGGGGTCACAAAGAGTCGGACACAACTGAGCGACCGAACTGAACTAAACTGAATTATGGCTTTGTGAGTATTCTAGGTACACAAATTCCTTCTTTTTTCCCTGTCCTCATCACCTGGACACTGTGAAGCAGGAAATGCTCACATAGCAGATGAGATGCCTGAGATGTGGTGTTGGAGAAGACTCTTGAGAGTCCCTTGAACTGCAAGGAGATCCAACCAGTCCATTCTGGAGATCAGCCCTGGGATTTCTTTGGAGGGAATGATGCTGAAGCTGAAACTCCAGTACTTTGGCCACCTCATGCGAAGAGCTGACTCATTGGAAAAGACTCTGATGCTGGGAGGGATTGGGGGCAGGAGGAGAAGGGGACTACAGAGGATGAGATGGCTGGATGGCATCACTGACTCGATGGACGTAAGTTTGAGTGAACTCCGGGAGTTGGTGATGGACAGGGAGGACTGGCGTGCTGCAATTCATGGGGTCACAAAGAGGGGGACACGACTGAGCGACTGAACTGTACTGAACTGAACAAGGATATATTGTACAGCACAGAGCATGTAGCTAATATTTTAAAACAACTTCATAGTATAATCTATAAAAATACTGAATCACTATGCTGTACATCTGAAATGAATGTAATATTGTATATCAATTATACTTCAGTAAAACTTTACTTAACTCTTGCTCCAAGTGTCAGACGCAAAGGTTCATGAGAAAGCTCATCCCTGCCTCGCTCCCCTCAAATGATCTTGTTATTCACTTCTGTTGGCAATCTCTTAATATTTAATATCACAGGAAGCAACAAGAGAAAGTAATGACAGTACAATACAGACAGAAACCTGTAAAGATTCTCATACAAGCAGGCAACTGGGCATTATCCGTTAATATTCTCAGACTGGTCTTCGGGTTCCTTGAGGTTAAGTTTATCCTGGGATCATGTTTTGTGCACCATATTTCTCCATTCTTCCAGGTGTAGCATGACACTGATGGAACCGCTGCAGCTGGTATGTATGGTGTGCCAGGCTCTGGACCAAATGATTCAAAGGCAATTATTTATCTTCATCCTGACATCACTATTGATACACACACTACCATCTTCCCACATGGACACCCACTGCTCCCTCTAACTCAGCTCTTCGCCAGGTTCGTGTTACAGGGGCACAAGGTCCCCATGTACTTACAAAAGGATTCCACTCTGCATAACACTCCATGGTGGACTGGAATATATATTATTTATCTATTCATCAGTTGGTGGGTATTTGGGTTGGTTCTATTTTTTGGCTGTTATAAAAAATGTTGTTGAATATTCATGTACAAGCCTTTGTGGGGACATGTGTTTTCACTTCTCTTCAATATATACTCAGGAGCAGAATTGCTGGGTCATATGGAAATTCTGTTTAATTTTTTGAGGAACCGCCAAGCCGTTTTTCAAAGAGGCTACACCATTTTATATTTCCAGCCATGTGTAATGGCTTTAATCTTTCTACCTCCACAACAATGCTGACCTTTTTCTTCTGGTTCTAGACATCCTAGTGGGTGTGAAGTAGACTCTCATTGTGCTTTTGATTTGTGTTTTTCTTATGATTGTATGTTGGGCATCTTTTCATGTGCTGCTTGTGCTAAGTTGCTTCAATTGTGCCCAACTCTTTGAGACCCCATGGACTGTAGACCACCAGACTCCTCTGTCCATGGAATTCTCTAGGCAAGAATACTTGAGTGAGTTGCCATGCCCTCCTCCAGGGGATCTTCCCGAACCAGAGATCAAACCCATGTCTCTTACGTCTCCTGCATTGGCAAGTGGGTCCTTTACCACTAGCACCACCTGGGAAATATACCTGCTGCTTATGTATCATCTTTGGAGAAATGTCCATTCAAATTTTTTGTCTGTTTTCTATTGGTCTATTTATTTGTCTTTTTTTCTACTGAGTTGTAAGAATTCTTTATATATGCTGGATATGAGTTCCTTTTTGCAAATATTTTCTCTTTTTCCTTGGGTTGTCTTTTCACTTCCCTGAAGGTCTTGCTTGTGGTGCAGAAGTTTACACGTTGCTGTAACTTACCTATTTTGCTCTTTAGTTGCCTGTGCTTTGGTGTCATGGGTGGTAGCTGTCTGAAGTGAGGGAGCTGTTGGCAGCCATCTGCCACCAGGTAGATGAGAGGTGTCAGGAGGGAGTCAGCCCATGTGGAAAGAGAATGACAGTCACACCATGAGAAATGCAGGCGAATGTGTGAGAGGTAGAACCATGAGGGGGAAACAGGCCCGGGCTCTGCCAGCACCAGCCTCTCAGGTCAGCACACCTGAGACCCACTGGATGTGATGGGGACTCGCTGGGACTCTGGAGACCTGTTCTCAGCTCTGTCTAGTTTCATCTGTTTGCCGGCAAAAAGACAAAGAAACAACAATGAAGAAAACAAGCAGTCTGACCAGTGTACCCAGTATAGAGATGAGAAAAGAGAGGCTCCAAGAGGAGCAGGTCCTATTGAAGGACTAGGATTCTGACATGGCCTGTGTCCCAGCCTGGCCCCCTAGCCTCCCTGTGGGCAAAATCATCACAAAGAAGCAGACAAACACCTTCACTTGCAAAGAGGTACACAGAGAGCTTCCTTTCAATAGCACACCGAATCAGCTGCCCTGACTTTCCAACATGATAGAAATGAGGAGTCAGTCAGCAGAGGCTTCATCTTCAATCCTGGAGGGAGGCCAGGAGCCGACAAGAGGCAGCGCTCCGTGACCACCCTGGCTGGTCCAGTGGAATCGCTCAGAAAGGAAGAGCAGGCCTGCCATAACCAAGAGGGCAAATCTCGAAGACAAATTTTGTAACACGAGCTCAGGAAACATCCAGGTGCAGACAGAACCTCAAGGTAGAGGAACAGTTGGTGACCGAACGGAAGCTGCCAAAGTCTCCATGGACCATGACTGGTCAAAACAAAGCAACACAAAACTCAATTTTATAAATTTTCTGTGTGGAAAACTAAAATATCTACTGTTCCACATATAAACTACAGAGTGAAATGGGACAAAAAAGCTTGACAGGTGGAGCTGGGATTGCAGTGTTGAAACACATTGTTTCAAAGGATGCTCTAGCTCATGTTTCAAAGACAAAAAATAATGCATCCACAGAGCACCGTTCCTGGGACCTCTCCCCATCTCTCTCTAAGTCAGCAACCTCCCTCAAATCTCACTAACCTGGGCTTCTAGGGTGGAGGCCACCACTGTCTCACCCCACAGGCTTCAGACCCAGAACACTCTACATACAAAGCAGTACATCACCCTAAACGAAATAATGGATCTGTACGTGATCATGAAAATGCAGATTCCCAGCAGCCAGTCTTGCCAACAGAGAGGATACATTTATCCTAAAGGAAATAAAATGACTTACTACCCTGCTTCCATAAGTCACCATATCTGTGATTTCAACATCTCATAGCAAAGAACAGGTGAAGTTAGCCAAAGTATGCTTCCAGAAGGGCACTGCCTCTGGAATCTGATAGAAAATATCTTAACGCACTCTCTTCTCAGATAAACACAGATGAGGATCTTGGCCATGAACTTAATTTCTCTTAGTGCACAAGTACCTCAGAACCTAAAACCCTCAGAAGATAAATCTATATGGTTCATGGGAGGCTAGAATCTTGAGCTGGCTGGTCCTGGGCCATCATTAGCCACCTAAATGTGGATTTTACAAGGCTCCCAAAAAGCAATCTTGTTTAAAAAATACTAAGTTTTAAACATAAAATGTGGCTAATGGCACAAACTGTAATATGTCATTAACCTTATACCCTCAAAAATCCATCCACTCACTCATTTGTTCATTCACTCATCTATCTTTCCACCTTCACTGGGTATCTTCCAGACAGTGCTAAATGATGGTTAGGTAGGTAAACACGATGACACAGTTCAAGGCAGGAAGAGTATAGTAGGGACAGGATTACACAGGAGACAGGCCATCTGCTGGACTACTAACAAAGCAGGCACCAAATACAAGGCCCTTGTTCTGTTTCTGGAACAGGTCCCTTCCCATCCAGGGTTCTACAGCCTGCTCCCCAGCCTGGCGGGCTGCAGATCAGCATCTGGGCTGATCTAAGCATCTCTTTCCTGAGGCCTTCCTTAGCCACATCGCTTCTCTGTTCTCGATCACGTCACCTGCTTCACTTCCATAGCACTCTCATCATCTGTTCACAGATGCCAGCTCACTAGGTATTGTCAATCCCTACAGCACACTGAGCATCGGTGAGCAGCATTTTTCATTGAGGACAAAGAAAGGGAAGCAAGGATGTGACAGCAAAACAGAAAGAACTGCTAAATTTCAGAGAAACATTTCATTGCTATAGAAGACATCTTAAAAGACTGCTCTAAAGGTAACATATATATGAAAAACCTTGAACTTACAGCTCTTGTTGTAAAAAAGCATTTTCAACTTAGTGAAAATGCTAAGAAAGATGAAGACATTACATACTTCCCTGACCCCTCCTGTTCCCCTCCCAGTGATTTTCCTAAATTATATTACTATTTGTAAGGTTTATATTATCTATACTATGTGCTGCCACTATAACTCACACAGATGGCTGATCTTTCTTATTTTTATATTTAAACAGATTTGAGGTGCACCATCCATCTTATAACAAGTGCAGAACTTTTATACACTTCTATTTTGGCTGGATGTCGACATTCAATGGTTTTATTCAAAACCCTTATTTGGAAGGGCTCACAGCAGCTAAGCTCTCTGATTTCTGGCATGCTTGAGAATATCTGTCCATTGTCTCTGTCTTTACACTGGTCAGTTTGGCTAAATAAGGAACTATTGGGACATCCATTGTTGCACTCAGAATCCACCAGGCTCCTTTCAGAGGGTGCAACTTGGCAGAGGCTGGCACAGCATGTTCTACCATGACTGATGCTTGTTACCTTTTCTGCCCTAATGCCAGATGGAGGGCAGCAAGGAAGTGAAGAAAATCACCACGACTCAGTCATTCCTTTTTGTTTGTTAGTTTTTCCTTTCATCAGCTCCTCCCTATCTCCTCCACCCCCAGATGCTGTCAAGCACGTTTCTATTCTCTAAGTTAAAAAAAAATTCTTTTTAAGATCCCATAAATAAGTGGTACCAGAGAAGGCAATGGCACCCCACTCCAGTACTCTTGCCTGGAAAATCCCATGGATGGAGGAGCCTGGAAGGCTGCAGTCCATGGGGTCGCTAAGAGTCGGACACGACTGAGCGACTTCACTTTCACTTTTCACTTTCATGCATTGGAGAAGGAATGGCAACCCACTCCAGTGTTCTTGCCTGGAGAATCTCAAGGACGGGGGAGCCTGGTGGGCTGCCGTCTATGGGGTTGCACAGAGTCAGACACGAGTGAAGTGACTTAGCAGCAAATAAGTGGTACCATGCAGTTTTTGTCTTTCTCTGCCTGGCTTATTTCACTTAGCATAATGTGCTCCAGGTTCATCCATGTTGTCACAAATGGCAAGATTTGCTTCTTTCTCATGACTGAATAATATTCCTTTGTGTCTCTGTGTGTATATACATGTACAATCGGAGAAGGCAATGGCACCCCACTCCAGTACTCTTGCCTGGAAAATCCCATGGATGGAGGAGCCTGGTAGGCTGCAGTCCATGGGGTCGCTAAGAGTTGGACACGACTGAGCGACTTCACTTTCACTTTTCACTTTCATGCATTGGACAAGGAAATGGCAACCCACTCCAGTGTTCTTGCCTGGAGAATCCCAGGGACAGGGGAGCCTGGTGGGCTGCCGTCTATGGGGTCGCACAGAGTCAGACATGACTGAAGCGACTTAGCAGCAGCAGCAGCAGTGCAAATGCTGTGAATAATGCTGCAATGAACATGAGAATACAGGTATGTTTTTGAGAGCCTGTTTTCATTTCCTTTAGATATATATCCAGAAGTAGAATTACTGGATATGTTAGTACTAGTTTTAATTTTTTGAGGAACCTCCATACTGTATTCCACAGTGGCTATACTGGTTTACATTCCAATCAACAGAGTAGGAGGGTCCCCTTTTCTCCACATCCTCACGGATACTCACCCATATCTCTTGTCTTCTGGATGATAGTTAAGTAACAGGTGTGAGGTGGTATCTCATCATGCTTTTAATTCATCTTTCCCTGATGATTATCAATGTTGAGCACCTTTTCCTAAACGTGTTGGTCATCTGTATGTCTTCTGTGGAAAAATGTCTGTTCAGGGCCTCTGCTCCCATTTTTTTACTCAAACTGTTTGTTTCTTCATTTTCTTTGCCTATTGAGTTGTATTACATATTTTGGATGTTGATCTCTTATCAGATATATGATTTGCAAATATTTTCTCCCGCTCTACAGGCTGCCTTTCCATTTTGTTGATGGTCTCCTTTGCTGTGCAGAAGCTGGTAGTCTAATGTAGTTCCACTTGTTCATTTTGACTTTTCCTGTCTTTGCTTCAGGTATCATATCCAAAAGACCATCACCAAGACCACCATCAAGGAGTTTATGCCCTTTGCTTTTTTCAAGGAGTTTTATGGTTTTAGGTCTTATATGCAAGTCTTTAATTCATTTTCAGTTGATTTTTTTGGTATAATGTAATACGCAGAGGACACCATCCTTATGGCAGAAAGCGAAGAAGAACTAAAGAGTGTGTTGATGAAAGTGAAAGAGGAGAGTAAAAAGTTGGCTTAAAGCTCAACATTCAGAAAACTAAGATCATGGCATCTGGTCCCATCACTTCATGGCAAATAGATGGGGAAACAGTGGAAAGAGTGGCTGACTTTATTTTTAGGGGCTCCAACATCACTGCAGCCATGAAATTAAAAGATGCTTACTTCTTGGAAGAAAAGTTATGACCAAACTAGACAGCATATTAAAAAGCAGAGACATTACTTTGCCAACAAAAGTCCATCTAGTCAAAGCTATGGTTTTTCTAGTAGTCATGTATGGATTGAGAGTTGGACTATAAAGAAAGCTGACCACCGAAGAATTGATGCTTTTGAACTGTGATGTTGGAGAAGACTCTTGAGAGTCCCCTGGACTGCAAGGAGAGTCAACCAGCCCTTCCTAAAGGAAATCAGTCCTGAATATTCATTGGAAGGATTGATGCTGAAGCTGAAACTCCAATACCTTGGCCACCTGATGTGAAAACTGACTCATTGGAAAAGATCCTGATGCTGGGAAAGATTGAAGGCAGGAGGAGGGGATGACAGAGGATGAGATGGTTGGATGGCATCACGGACTCAACGGACATGAGTTTGAGTAAACTCCGGGAGTTGGCAATGAACAGGGAGGCCTGGCGTGCTACAGTCCATGGGGATCGCAAAGAGTTGGACATGACTGAGCGACTGAACTGAACTGAATAATAAAATAAGGGTCTAGTTTTGGTCATTTTTTTAAAAGCTTAACTAAATGCAATAAGTTTGGTCTGGATATTTACACAGTTTTCTTTGACTGTCTACTTAATTTTCCCCCTTCTTTTCTAAAACTGTTTGTTAGGAAATCAAATCACGGTGGTACTTGGTTCCTGTTTGGCATTTCCTCCACCCTGTCCCTGTCCGATGAGGCCTATTTTGTGGCTTCTGAATTAGTCTCTGTGTCACTATCATTTTTACATTTTTCTCCTCCAACTTTTTTCCCCTAAATTCTGCCGTCGTGGGCTTTGTTCTCTTCTGTCTCACTCAATCCTCTGAATCTTTCTTCTATGCTCAATTCTGCTTAAGAGATCATGATGCCAGCATTTTCTTTGAGCACCTGGAAACTTACTTTTCTGAACTCTTGAGCTAATCTCTGAATCATCCACATTTTCCCGTAATCTTGGCTTGTGTTCTTTTTCTTTATTTTCATGTTTCTCTTATAATTCTTTTGTAGTCCTTAGTCATCCCTTAATGAGATCAGCTATTTATCAAAGGAGGAGTGTGCAGTAAACTGTTTGATTAGGCTGAGAAAATATAAGGCCTTGATTGAAATATGTCTGGAATATCTTCTCATCCATCTGGACTTCCTCTGTCCTGGGAACCTGCCTCCCTGGGTTTTTGGATCTACTGTAGGGCTGGCTAATAACAAGGTGTTCACTGTGGCCCACCCACTGGGTGGGGATCCCAGACCTCCCTCTCCCTATTTGCCTGGGCCGAGTCCCTGAGCTGGGAGCCAAGTCACACCAGCACATATGCGGCAGGTCACATGTGAACACCTAGTGGCACTGACCTGACTTCATCTGAGTACAGAAAGTGCTCTTTTCCTTCTGCATTGGCTGTCCCTGCTCTACAGTACATGCTCAATAAACATCTGTTACAGTAATGAATACTGAATCAACCAGATGAAGAAACAATGCAGGGCAGGGCATGGAGAGCAAGCACAGCAAACCAGGAGGCAGTCACAGGAGAGTCTGCAAGTCAAGTCTGGAGGCACGAAGCTGGCACCCCCTGCTCTGGCGAGTGTGGTCCTAGATCCAGGCCAGGGCTGGGGATGTGCTGGCACTTCCCTCGGCTCCAGCAAATCTTTGGTGTAGGTGTGGCCTGGGGTCATCAATACAAATAAGGAAAGGCTTCCCACACTTCAACCTCATTCATGCCAGTTTTGTTCTGAAAGTTACTGCAGTCTTCATTCTTGGTTCCGTAGGTCTCTGCCCTCACAGGGTGATAGCTCCAGGGAGCAGAAGCCACCATGCAGTGATATGAGCACACAAGAAGTCAGGATGTCACCATAAAGGTGCCAGAGGTATAGACCTCCTCCAGGTGCACACACAATCAGGCAGGTGGCAGCCTGGACACTCAGGGTCCATCTGTGTGGACCACTGAGTGGGAGGGTAGCCGTTCCCTCTGCAGACCACCTCCTTTGGGCTCTGAAAAGCCCACCTGCAGCACAATGCAGGGAGGCAGAGGGCACCCCAAATGACTGTGGCGCAGGGAATGGAGGCTAAGCATCAGAATCAGAGCAGACAGATGGCAAAGGAAAAAGCGCTCTTCCTTGACACCTGAGTTTGCTGCTTGAGATCCAGACACACTTAACCTGAGACACTCTTAAACAGCTCTCAAAGCCTCCACTCAGGGCTCAGCATGACCCCGGCAATCTCTGCCTCCAGGGAGCCACTTTTCGCCCTTCTCTCAACCTCTGCACACCCACTCTGCCCTTGCAGGGGACTCCTATTTATCCTCTGTGTTAAGGGGCTAGGGAATGTTCTAGACACACCCCAGGATGCACAGACAACTCGAGAGCAGACGGTCAGTCTCACACCACCATCTGCCACTTACCCAGCATTCTACAATTGCTGCTGCTGCTTCACACCTGCCCTGCTCTGTGTCTTAAATCAAAACCAAGAAGGAAGGAGCTCTTTGAGTCTGTAAACTCTCCTACTAAATAATTTTAATGCGTTATTTGTAAAGTGTGACAATAAACATGAGAGGAACTCAAATACACTGTGTTATCTGTGGTCCTTGAGAAAATCCTGATAGACGCAGTTACATTAATGACAATAAAAAAAATGAAATAGGTACCAGATCAATGATGTGAGCTCTTGTGCCTGAGTAAAACACAAAAAGGGGGGAATATATCCCCTGCCCCCTGAATGTTTTCAATCCCAGTAGAGACAGAGTGGGAAAGATGGCGATTGATGCTATTAAAATGTTTTAGCGCCAACAAATTGTTTTCACATGCTTTAATACAAATGTGTCTGACTGTGACCTTGAAGGATATTATCTTCATTTTACATATAAAAAAACCAAGGTTAGAGAAGTACACTTTAAAAAATTAGAGAATGCTGCAAAATTAAACAGTCAAGGTCGATATTGAAACGAAGTAGACAGTGCCTTGGTTTTGTCCTCTGCCACAGAATCCAGGATCATAATTAAAATTATTTTATCTTAAATGTCCACTAAAACATTAATGGATAAAGAAGATGTGATATATATATATATATATATATATATATATATGTATACACACACATATACATATAATGAAATACTGCTGCTGCTGCTAAGTCGCTTCAGTCGTGTCCGACTCTGCGCGACCCCATAGATGGCAGCCCACCAGGCTTCCCGTCCCTGGGATTCTCCAGGCAAGAACACTGGAGTGGGTTGCCATTTCCTTCTCCAATGCATGAAAGTGAAAAGTGAAAGTGAAGTCGCTCAGTCGTGTCCAACTCTTAGCGACCCCATGGACTGCAGCCTACCAGGCTCCTCCGTCCATGGGATTTTCTAGGCAAAAGTACTGGAGTGGGGTGCCATTGCCTTCTCCGAATGAAATACTACTCAGTCATAAAAAAGAATGAAATAATGCTATTTGCAGCAACATGGATGAACCTAGAGATTATCATACTATGTGAAGTAAGCCAGACATAGACAAGTATCATGTGATATTGCTTATATGTGGAATTTGAAAAAAAAAGATACAAATGAACTTATTTACAAAACAAAAACAGACTCACAGACACAGAAAATAAATTTATGGTTACCAAAGGGGAAGATGGGGTAAAGGGATAAATTAGGAGTTTGGAATTAACATATACAGACTACTATATATAAAACAAACAACAAGAACCTACTGTTAGAGCACGGGGCACTGTACTCAATTATCTTGTAACAATCTAAGGGAAAAGAATCTAAAAAAGAATATCTATCTAGCTATATAACTGAATCACTTTGCTGTATGCCTGAAACTAACACATTATAAATCAACTATACTTCAATAAAAAATTATTTCATCCTGTTGCTTCTCTACTGACTTCCCAGTCATGCCAGAGATATAGTGAAGGTATACAATCAAAAAGGAAGAGAAACACTTACTGAACATGTCCTGTGCTTGGCTCTGTGCCAGGTACCACCATAGGTAATTCACATGGTCATCACCATCACTCAGCAGCAGCACCACTGTTTCACACACGAGGAACATGAGTGAGCAAACAATGTGAATATCGTCTACTGTATCGCCCTGCAAAGCCAGGAGAGTGTGATGGGCAGGATCTTGGATGTTATCATAAAGGTATGGTAACCAAGGCAGTATGATACTGACATAATGAGACAAATGGATCAATGGATCAGAATAAAGAGACAAGAAATATATCCTCTCTTACACGACCATTTGATTTTTGACAAAGCCACCACAACAGTTTAGCATGGATAGGATGGTCTTTTGGACAAATGGTGCTAGAAAACACTGGATATCCATACGGAAAAAGATGAACCTCAAACCCTACCTCACCCCATATGCAAAAATTAATTGAAGCTGAATCACAACCTCAGTAAAGTTAACTACAGAACTTCAAGAAGTAGAATATCTTCATGACTTACAGTAGGCAAAAGTTTTTTTAGGACACGGAAAGCAATGATATATATAACTGATAAATGACAAGTTATTAATAACTTCATAGACATTTTAAAATTCTGCTTAAAGTCACAACTACAACTCAGTAATATGAAGACAAACCACCGGGTGAAAAGTGAAGCAAAGAGCTGGCTAGGCACTTCAACATCATTAGTCACCAGGGAGATGCAAATTAAAACTTCAATGATACACCACTGCACACCCACTGGGATGCCTTAACGGAAATAAGGCTGGCAGTACCAAATGTTGGAAAGGATGCAGAGCAACCAGAACCCTAAAGCCTCATGGGTAGGGGTATGAAAATGGTGTAGCAGTCTTTTACAGGCCTGCCCCACGACCCATTTATTCCATTCCTAGGTATTAACCTAAGAGAAACAAAAGCATCGGTCCACAAAAAGCCTTGCATCAAAATGTTCACAGCTGCCTTATTCATAAGAGCCCCAAACTGGGAACAGCCTAGCACTTCAGCAACAAGAAAGTAGCCAAACAAGCCCTGGCACCGTGAGACAATGAAAGAGAGACAAGAAGGAAGAGGGACAAGCTGCTGATAAAGCAACAATACAAATAAATCGCAGAAACCCCACACTGTGTGGAGCACCTACCACCTGATTCCTTTCATAAAAGTTCTAAAACAGGACATTTAATATATAATGGAGAAATCAAAAAAGCAGCTGCCTGGGGTGAGCTGGAGGCAGGGTCTGAGAAAATTTTCAGGCATAACCCTTCCATATTTTGATGGAGATGTGGATTTTCACAGATGCGTGTTTGTTGAGACTCAGCTGAAAGTATTCTTATTGTCTGTGTATTCCATTTTATTTCCCCAAAAAAGGGAAAAGAAAAAGTGGAGCTGGTAGGCTCACAATCTAGACTGCCCCCCTTCATCCAGCCTGAACCAAAGGTACTTCAAGCATCCTGCCCTCTCACCCACTGGCCACACCAGACAAACAATGTTGGGCAGCCAGACAAACATATGGGGGCTCAGGGTACAGACCCTGAAACAAAACCTAAAGTGCCTGAAGGTGTTGTAAGTAACCCACAGGAAGGCATAAATAGTCCCTTGATCTCTAGACGGGCACACCTCCATGATACTTTTTAAAAATTTCGGCCGATACATATACAATTTTCCTTTTTAACCACTTTTAAACATACAGTTTGTGACTTCCCTGGAAGCTCAGCAGTAAAGAACCTGCCTGCCAATGCAGCAGATGCTGGTTCAATCCCTGGGTTGGGAAGATCCCCTGGAGAAGGAAATGGTATCCTTGCCTGGAGAATCCCATAAGCAGAGGAGCCGGGCAGAAAAAGAGACAAATATGACTTGGTGTCTAAACAACAACATCAACAAAGTGTACAACTCAGTGGCATTAAGTATACTGATACTGCCCTGCAACCATTCCCACCATACATCTCCAGAACTTTTTCATCTTCCCAAACGGAAACTCTATACCTCAAAAAAACATGTCCCCTTTCTTCCCTTCCTCAGTGCCTGGCATCTACCATCCACTTCCTGTCTCAATAAATGTGACTATTCTAGGACCTCACCAAGTGCAATTAAGGCAGTATTTGTCCTATGTGCCTGGCTTATTTCACTGAGCACTGTGTCTTCAGGATTCATCCATGTTCTAACAAGTGTCAGAACTTCATTCCTTTTTAAGGTTAATATCTCATTCGATATTATTTCATTTGCGGACAAAGGCCCATATAATCAAAGCTATGGTTTTTTCCAGTAGCCATGTACAGACGTGAGAGGTAGACCATAAAAAAAGCTGAGTGCCAAAGAACTGATGTTTTCGAACTGTGGTGCTGGAGAAGACTCTTGAGAATTCCTTGACAGAAAGGAGATCAAACCAGCTAATCCTAAAGGAAATCAACCCCGAATATTCACTGGAAGGACTGATGCAGAAGCTGAAGCTCCAATACTTTGGCCACCTGATACAAAGAGCCGACACATTAGAAAACGCTCTGATGTTGGGCAAGATTGAGGACAGGAGGAGAAGGGGGCGACAGAGGATGAGGTGGCTTGGATGGCACCACCAATTCAATGGACAAGAGTTTGAGCAAACTCTGGGAGATAGTGAAGGACAGGGACGCCTGGTATGCTTCAGTCCATGGGGTCACAAAGAGTTGGACACGAATGAGTGACTGAACAACAACTCCTTTGATGCTAATACCACATTTTGTTTATCTGTTCATCTGTCAGTGGACACTTGGGTTGTTTCCAGCTTTTGCCTACTGTGAATAATGCTGCTATGAATACGGGTGTCCAAATATCTTTTAGAGTCCCTGCTTTTTACTTCTTTTAGGTACATACCCAGAAGGAAGATTGTAAGATCATATGGTAAATCTATTTTTATTTTTTTGAGGAACCATTGTATTATATTCCATAGTGGCTGTACCATTTTATACTCCCACCTGCAGTACACAAGAGCCACATCTTGGCGCCAACACATGTTACTTTCTGGGTTAATTTTTGGCGGTGGGGTGGAGGGTGGGGGGAGGGGAATGATAGCCCTTCTAATCAAGGTAAGGTAACATTCTTAATACCTTTTAAAAAAGAAGAAATTCTAGGCTCCTTTCCCATAGGAAAATAAAGATGGCTTATTTACAACATAATTTCCCAACAGGTCCAGAGGCTCACATTTGGGAACTGAGGCAGAGAAGAAGGCCCAGGGGATAAAAGAGGGGCATATCCTCAAACTGCCAGACTCTGAGGAGTCCCCTGCACATGTGCACACAAGGCTTGGCCAACGTTTATTTAATGCAAGTGTGTGTATAATTTCTAGTTGTTAGAAACCAAAGCAAGTTCTTTATGTTTAAGTGTTAAAGTTAATAAACATAAAATATTTATAAAAGAAACAATTTCCATTTGGAAAAGTCTTTATCAGGTTTAATGGCTTCAGAAACACTCCCCCAAATGGGAATAAAACTGCAGTAAATTTTGTCCTTCCTATTTTAACTTCAAAATTATACAAAAATATACATTCTGAGCACTGAAACCCCAATTCTTAGGAAATACTTATTTATGCAAATTAAGCAATAAAACATACTTGCTGCTAAGTCACTTCTGTCATATCCGACTGTGCGACCCCATAGACGGAAGCCCACCAGGCTCCCCTGTCCCTGGGATTCTCCAGGCAAGAACACTGGAGTGGGTTGCCATTTCCTTCTCCAATGCATAAAAGTGAAAAGTTAAAGGGAAATTGCTCAGTTGTGTCCGACTCTTAGCGACCCCACAGACTATAGCCTACCAGGCTCCTCCATCCATGGGATTTTCCAGGCAAGAGTACTGGAGTGGGGTGCCATCGCCTTCTCCGAAAACATACTTAAGTCAATATAAAATGTTATACTTAACACATGTATACCTGTGGCGGATTCATTTTGATATTTGGCAAAACTAATACAGTTATGTAAAGTTTAAAAATAAAATAAAATTAAAAAAATTACAAAAAAAAAATTTTCTTGACATTTTAGGAAGTAGGCCAGATTTAAATATCCTCAGAATTCCAGAGATACTAGAAATTATCAAATTTCTCAATTCTGTATTTTGAGTAAATAAAATAGCCCATCACAAGGAATATTTTAACCTGTATTCTAAGTGAATTTAGTTGGAAATTTAGAAGTTTGAGATCAATCACAAACGGAGGAACAGTGAGTTCAGTGTTCACAAAGCATGAAGAAAATGACACTAGAAACTGCCACAATGCTTTCAAGGGGGACCCCAAACTCACCCCCATCCAGGGCCCCATGTTCTTTGGGATCTTACAAATGAAACAGCAAGACCATGGTGTAGGGAGGAAGGACTTCATTTTAGCTGCTGGTAAACTGACTATAACGCTTTTTCTCTGACTTGACTGTAAGGAGTATTTGGCCCTTACAAGAGCCATTCTCTTTATCTTTGTTATTTAGCAGAGCTGTGATTCTAACAGCTTCATGTGTCCCCATAGCAGCCAAAAATACAAACAAGAGTCTGGGGCATTTCTGTCCTCTGGAGTAAAATAAAGTCTAACAGATATAAGGATACTGGCCACAGCAAAGAGGTTCAAGTTCATAGTGTGGCTTTGCCAGCTGCCCAACAGAATGAAAGCAGAAGAGGACAGGTTGGGGACTCTAGAGATTAGTGCTGCTGGAAAGAGAGACAGCAGGATGGTGGCTGAGACCAGGCCTCCTCCTGCTGATACCTGAAGCCTCAGGGTGTTCACAAACCCACCATCTAATACAGGCACCACAGACGACACCAGCACAAAGCAAAGCATGCAAGAGAAAAACTCTGTTTCTACTTACACATCTGACCCAGGAAGATGAAAGACATATGACGTATCTATATTGCATGGACACAAATTCAGGCAGCATCCTAAGAGGGTAACTGCAAATGAGACAGAGGTGGGAATATATGGATGAGTAAGAATCTCCTTGAATCATGAGATGCTGGCACGAGAATGGAGTGAGATCACTGCACAGTGTGAGTAGGCCTTGTCAGTACAGGGTACAGACTAGTCCTTGGAGGGTGAAACCTTCGCCCAGAGTTTGACACCTTGATGCAGGCACCCGTAAGAGAAAAAACACGAAATATTACACAAGGTCCACCATCATGTTCACCTGCCAGGAAAAGATAACTGTCTGACATGAAATAAAACAACTGCTACAGAGTTTTGACATTCCTCTACACCTTCTGATGGTTTTACCCTGAATGAAAATGAGCAAGGTTCAAAGTATAGAAAAAAACAAGGAAAAATCTATGGCTGCCAGATGAAAAACAGACATCTGGTTAAAAATGGGTTTGTGATAAACAATAAATGTTTTTAATAAGTTTGTAATATTTGGGATAAAAATAGGCAGCTTATATTTCTATTTGCTATATCTGGCAAGTAAAAAGGAAGTATAAACTTGTTTGCTCTTCCTGAAACCCTCTCTCCTGGTTACCAAATACAATGGTCAAACAATATGGAACAAGACAAAAATGTCACTGGTTTTCACTGCAAACAGTAAGCCAGAGGCAGTCACAGCTGGATATGTTGGACAGGAAATGCAATTACTGTTTCATTATTTTTTAAATTATAGCTTCCTCTTTGTTCTCCAAAACTGCCCTACTTTTGGATCTAGATTTAAATATTTAATTATATATATATATATATATATATATATATATGGATTGAGATGACCAACTCAATACTTCCCTCATGATTGAGCTACTGCAAAACCAAAAACAAAAAAACAACTTTTTTTTTCCTCCCTGAAACTCAGCACTGTTTTATAATCTGCCTTTTATTCAAGATACATATTTAAGGCAAACTCCAAAGGTGGTATTTGGTGCTGAAATGTTTAAATATTCTAATGCAGAACTGTGGTACAGATGCTGTCCTTCACTATTCTCTCTGGAACAGAACCTAGAAGAGGTTACTTGTATAACTTAATCACTTTTCAGTTCTTCTGAAGTATTTTGTTTTTCTTTTCTACACTTTTCATGAATTTAAACCACTTTAAATTGAGAATACCTAAAAAAATATTGCAATGCAATGTTAAACTCATGATTTCTTCCATAAAGAGGCTGCTAAGAACACTGTGAGCTGATTTTATGAGGCCACCACAACCGTAATAACAGAACCTGCCAAAGGCATCACAAAAGAAGTACCCACCTTCCTCATCCCTCATTAACAGGGACCATGTGGGCTTCCCATTTAAGAGTCACATGGTCATATAAACTGCCTCAGAAACACATTTGACAAAATCCAACATACACACATGATAAAATACTCAGCAACTAGGAATTCAAAGGATCTTTCTCACACTGATTAAGGGCATCTGGAACAAGAAAGGATGTCCACTCTCACCACTGCTATTCAACACAATATTAGTTTTAGCAAGTAGAATAAGGTGTGAAAAGAAAATAAAAGGCATATATTAACAGGCTGAAAAAGAAATAATGTTCTTTACAGATAATGAAATAGTCTACAAAGAAAATCCTAAGGAATCTATAGAAAACCTCCTAGAACTCAATAAATTCAGTAAGGTCACATGATAAGAGATCAATATTCAAAAATCTACATACTAGCAAAACACATGTGGAAAGTGGAAAGACACGATATGATTTATAATCATTCAGATAAAATTAAGTGCTTAGGCATCAGCTGAACAAAACATGTATGGGACACATATTGAAATCTGTGAAATGATGAAAGAAATCAAAGAAGATCAAAATAAATGGAGAGACAAACCATCTTCATGGGTTAGAAGGCTCAATGTAGTAAAGATGTCAATTCTATCCAAATTCCTACTGGAAATCCCAGCAAGCTGTTTTGTTTTGTTTTTTATTTTAATTGGAGGCTAACTACTTTACAATATTGTGGTTGTTTTTGCCCTACATTCACATGAATCAGCCATGGGTGTACATGTGTTCCCCATCCTGACCCTCCCTCCCACCTCCCTCCCAATCCCATCCCTCAGGGTCATCCCAGTGCACCAGATCTGAGCACCCTGTCTCATGCATTGAAGCTGGACTGGCGATCTATTTCACATATAATACATGTTTCAATGCTATTCTCTCAAATCATCCAAGCTGTTTTTAATAGACATAAACATGATTATTCCAAAATGTTTATGGAAAAGCAAAGGGACTGGAACAGCTAAAATAATTTTGAAAAAGAATGGGACATGAGACATTGCTGTACTTGAGACTAGGGCTTACCATAATGCTGCAGTAACTGAAGCAGTGAAATATTAGCAAGAAGCAGACAAGTAGATCAGTGAGCAGAAGTAAAAACAAAACAGAAACAGATCTACACAAGAACAGCCAACTGATTCTGACAAAGGTGAAAACAATTCAATGGAGGAAGGCTCATCTTTTCAACCAGGAGTGCTGGGCCAGTTGCACATGCACAAGCAGAACACCGAAATTCCATCGAGACATCACACCTGAACAAATTAGCTCAAATGGATCAAATACACAAATGGAAAATGTAAAACTATAAAATTTTAGAAGAATCAGAGGAAATCTTCAGGAGCTAGCCTAGGTGAAAAGTTCTTAGACATGGTATCAATCAGATCAGATCAGATCACTCAGTCGTGTCCGACTCTTTGCAACCCCATGAATCACAGCACGCCAGGCCTCCCTGTCCATCACCAACTCCCAGAGTTCACTCAGACTCACATCCATCGAGTCAGTGATGCCATCCAGCCATCTCATCCTCTGCCGTCCCCTTCTCCTCCTGCCCCCAATCCCTCCCAGCATCAGGGTCTTTTCCAATGAGTCAACTCTTCGCATGAGGTGGCCAAAGTACTGGAGTTTCAGCTTTAGCATCATTCCTTCCAAAGAAATTCCAGGGCTGATCTCCTTCAGAATGGACTGGTTGGATCTCCTTGCAGTCCAAGGGACTCTCAAGAGTCTTCTCCAACACCACAGTTCAAAAGCATCAATTCTTCGGCACTCAGTCTTCTTCACAGTCCAACTCTCACATCCATACATGACCACAGGAAAAACCATAGCCTTGACTAGACGAACCTTTGCTGGCAAAATAATGTCTCTGCTTTTCAATATGCTATCTAGGTTGATCACAACTTTCTTTCCAAGCAGTAAGCATCTTTTAATTTCATGGCTGCAGTCACCATCTGCAGTGATTTTGGAGCCCAGAAAAATAAAGTCTGACACTGTTTCCCCATCTATTTTCCATGAAGTGGTGGGACCGGGTGCCATGATCTTTGTTTTCTGAATGTTGAGCTTTAAGCCAACTTTTTCACTCTCCTCTTTCACTTTCCTCAAGAGGCTTTTGAGTTCCTCTTCACTTTCTGCCATAAGGGTGGTGTCATCTGCATATCTGAGGTTATTGATATTTCTCCCGGCAGTCTTGATTCCAGCTTGTGTTTCTTCCAGTCCAGCGTTTCTCATGATGTACTCTGCATATAAGTTAAATAAACAGGGTGACAATATACAGCCTTGACGAACTCCTTTTCCAATTTGGAACCAGTCTGTTGTTCCAGGTCCAGTTCTAACTGTTGCTTCCTGACCTGCATACAAATTTCTCAAGAGGCAGATCAGGTGGTCTGGTATTCCCATCTCTTTCAGAATTTTCCACAGTGTATTGTGATCCACACAGTCAAAGACTTTGGCATAGTCAATAAAGCAGAAATAGCTAAAAAGAATACACTGGACTTCAAACTTAAAAACACAAACAGAAACAACACTTTCCGACTGGCAGAAAACCCTTTAGCAGAGCTCAAGTATCACTACCTCAGCCAACCAGCACATCCCCAGGGTCATACCAGGCCCTGGTTCCACCTGCACACCGTGCTCTGTCTCACATCCGTCCACTGCACACCACTGACCAGATGCCAAAGCCAGGCCTCTCTCCACCTCCATCACATGAGCCAAAACGGCCCTCAACTGTCTCCAGGACCCACAGGGCTGCAAGACCTCAGTGACCCCGAGGACCCCCTCCATTGCTCCTCAGTGATTCTGAGGACCATCCCACCCTGTTCCTCAGTGATCCTAAGGACCCTCCCCCAATTTGGAGAGCCCCCACCATCCTAATTGATCTCTAGGATCCTCTCTCAGAATCAAATTCCCAAATCCTTCACAATCCATTTAATAGCCAGAGAGACATTTGTCAGATTCACTTCTGATCATGATCCAGATGGAATCCTTTGGGATCCCACAACATCAGAGCAGATCTCATGGATCAAGTGATCCCACACTTGATTTGGGGCAGGAGCTGCGTGATGCTGGGTGTGCTGTCCTCCCAGCAGGTGTCCATATGCTCCCAAGGCAAGGCTGGCAGGCACTCAGGCCCCCTCTAGCTTGAGCATGGCTTTAAGCACAATGTAGAAGCCAGCCGCACCCCCCTCCCCTCCTCCCCCTGGCTAGTAACGGTGACCGTGCTGCTCCCCATAGTGGGCAGATGCTGGTCTGGGCACTGGATGTCCCTCCATGCAGTGGCAAAGTCACTCGGCAGTGGCGCTTTGGTGAGCAGGTCCTCCCTTTCATGTGCTGTTCCTTCTGCCATCGCTGGTAGCAGGTCTGCCAGCACATTGAGGGTTCCTGGACCAAAGAACAGAGTGACCAACAGGATGAGGGTTCAGAGGGATTTCACCTTGAACTCTGAAGAGAACACACCATCATCTGAGGCTCTGAAACAGTGGAGTCAAACATGACCCCAAAGACATCCCATTCCTGAAGGCGGCGCTGGCCTCTGCTCAGCACAGGCACGAAGTGTGTCAGTGGCGCTGACATCCCTCACAGATGCCGTGGGCCAGGGAACTTACCAGCACCAGTCACCACGATGGTATTCCAAAGCAGTAAGCACACGTGAATTTGAAATTGAGGGTAACGGCTGGAGGAAAAGGCCAAGGAAGACGCTCCAGCCTCCCTACGTCTCCATAGCTCTGGCCACTGCCACCTGGTTTCCCGCCACCAGAGTGAGGAACTGGTGTGTCTCCTGCAGGATTCCTGGGAAAAACAGGAGCGCCCACATCCCTGATAAAAACTGACTTGGGATCACCTACTGTGACATGTAAACTCTCACATCAGGGCTGGAATCCTTACACACTAAATTGCTTCTCTGGGAGTGATATGATTTGTATCACTTACACAGATAAAAAATGATAAGTGACACAGGAAGATGTTTTATTTACTTTAAAAAAAAAACAATTTATGGGTTATTTTGTTGTTTTATGTTTATAGCTCTTTAACTTGGTCCAAACTGACCTAAACAATTTACACAAAATGAAAATCTCTTTTGATAATAAAACCAACTAATTTTAACTGATATTCCCCATTGAAGATTTCAAGGTATGGGTGGCAGTTTCTGAAATAATTTTATAGAATATTAGAAAGTCACAGCACAAAGCTCACCCTGCTAACAATAAAAATCTGTTTTTTATTAGAATCATCAAAGGTAATTTTGGAGGTAATCAAGCTTCCTTTAATGACAGACATACCATGAAGTTAACTATACTGTTTCTTGGTCTATTTATTTCTTCCTATCATACACATCAATAATTTTGGAAAATATGCTTTTGAGGTTAACTCTAAGGTTTCAGAAAATACCACACACCAACAGGAAAGGTTAAAATCTACACTACTGCCAAATGGTCTCAAAGATTTAGATTTCACATAACTTGATCGACTACATCCCATTACCTGAATTTTCTAAAATAACTTTTTAGAATCGGTGTGAACTAGCACATCAATGAATACCCAAATGACAGGCCTGTGATGGTTTCACCCTAGTGGGACCACTGCTCCTGTGGCTGGAGAGGTGCACCATCACCTGTGAAGAAGGAGGCTGCAAAGGCTGCCCTCTGCCAAGACCAAAGGAGCCAGTTGTCCAGACAAATCTGTTAAGAGTCACTGTACAATAAAGTACCACCTTTCAATTACCTGCTTGATAAACAGGAGAGGGGGCTGCACTGTAGCAGAATACCACGGGGTTTGTGGCCAGAAGATACAGGCCAGACCCCCTTTTCTTATTAGTCAAGTTGAGACCCCGGACCAGTACTTAACTTGAACCTTTGTTTCATCATCTGTGATAAGAGGGTAGCCCTGTCTCTGATCCCCAACCTCAGAGGGTGTGGATGTGATGCTGATCGAAGCCCGAGTTAAGTCACGAGGTACCCAGGACATGACACGTGCGTGGCGGGTTTCCTTAGCCCCAGGGCCATCCTGAGACACGGCTTAATATAAGATGCAGCTTCTGCAGCACATGTAACAAGCAGTGACGGCGTGGCGGGCCTACTCAGCCTCTGCCCACCCCTGGGGAGTAGGAAGATGTGATTTAGTCCCTCACCCCCCACCCAGAGTGGGTTTATCAGGGCAGGACATGTCCTTTGGTAGATGACATCAGCTGAGCACAGTGAGAAAAAGTTATGTGAGCTACACAGCAGACAGTGGGATAGAAACCCCTCATTTAAATGCAGAATCCACCTCTATAAAGACCAGTTCTCCTCTTGTCAGCTGTCTGAGTATAACTGCTGACTAAAGTGCCTTTGGATCCTTACCTGAACTCATGTCAATCCAATAAGTCCCATATTGCCACTGGGGTTTATTCTCTCTGCCTGGGAAACTTTAGTCTGGCCTCTACCTGCTGGGGAAGCCAAAGGGTCTCCTGAACTGAAGCCCCGCAGCTCCGTGACCCAGCACCTGCACTCCCAGGTGTGCTCTCAACAGACATGCAGCCAAATGTCCAGCAAAGACATGTTCCAGGACAGCCCCCTGCTCCCAAGATCCTACCCTGCAACCACCCCAACACCTGTCAGCAGGCAATGTCGCCCATTCACACAGCACTGGGAATGAACGAGAGCCAATGAAGCATGGGGACCTGCACGGACCCCACAAACACCCCGAGGAGCCAAAGGAGCCGGAGAAGAGCATGTGCTATGGGATCTCACAGACAGGAAGTGCAAGAGGCCAGGCAGGTATGCGGCATGAGACACGGGGACAGCAGTGGCCGGGTGCCGGTGCGATCACAGGGGTGTCAGTCTGTGTGCGCTTACGTACCTTTCTGAATGAGGCTGCGCTTGCACAAAAAGCTTAGGTCAGGGGGAAGGGACGGTTCTCTCATCCACTTCCAGGACTTGGTTTTGTCAGGCAGGCAAGAGGACAGATGGTCCTCAGCCAGCAGGGAGGGCATGTCCCCAGGGACCCACTGCACCACCACTCCCCCACCCTCTAAGCCTCGGTTTCAGCAGAGACTGTGCCATGAGGAGGGGTGTGGGGAGTGGGGAGCGAGAGGACTCTCCACAGGCCAGGAATTAAGACTATTTAACCAGATTGCAAGTGCACTCTGTATTCTGACAAGATTCGTGACTCTCTCCAAATTTACAGCAACTCACCTGTGATCTCGTCAAAACTGTGACAAAACCCTGACCTACTTAGTGCTGGGAAAGTGCCTGGAAATGACATCGCCACTTCCCTATTTAAAGCATGTCTCTCCTGACTGAAGCAAGAGCAGAATAGAAGAAAACCCCCAATTCACCACAATCTGAAAGATGGATTTACCTTTAGCACCTGCCCCCGAAGATCCCAAAGGATAATGCAACACACACTGCAATGAAAGCTCCTGGGACCCACAGGAGAGGGCTGAGATGCTGCCAGGTGTGTGACCAACCTCACACCTCAGCGGTGCAGACCTCAGTCCTCACTCAACGAGGGAAACGAGTAAAGGAAGGCCAACCAGGCCTGGCCGCCCTGCTCTGTCCACCCTCCCCAGGATCGCCCTCCTGACAGCCCTAGAAAAATGCCCTGCACACACGGAAGCCAATCTCACCCATCTCCTGGGGGATTTCTCTTGGATGCTTCCATCTTCCACGTGACAAGAATTTTTAAAATGGTTTCCTCGAAAATAAAAATTACAACTGAGCCTTCATTAATCTGGTGTCTTTAAAACACGTTCTGACAGTAATTTTTTCCACCTGTTCTGTTTCCAGCTCTTCTTTTAAAATTTATAACTTGAAAGTCAAATGCCATATGATATCACTTATACGTGGAATCTAAAATATATGATAAAGTGAACTTATCTATGAAACAGAAAGACACACATAGAAAACAAATCTATGGTTACCAAAGGGGGAGGGGAGGGAGGGACAAATTAGGAGTTTGGGATTAACTGGTACATACTATTATATATAAGATAGATAAACAACAAGGTCCTACCATTCATTCAACATGCTGTAACAAACCATACTGGAAAAGAACATGAAAAAAGATTTACAACTTAAAATGAAAGTGGGTACCATGTCCACTTGCCAGGCTCACGGCAGGCAACGGCCACGTTTCCTGCAAACATCTGCAGCAGCATCACAGATGAGCCTTCGCTGGGCTCAGTGACAATGCACAAACCCTGGCCGTGTCACAGTAATCCTTTTTGGCCTGTTTATTTATTTATTTCTGTCCTTGTGACTCAAACAAAATAGTTTAAGGACTAGCAGGGCCAGTCTGTTACATACAATGTACAGTCCAGGAACCGCCTCCATTCTGTGCAGGGTGAGCTCTGAGCTTGCACCAAAATACTTTTGACCATCGAGGATGCCCTGGAGTCACAGAGGCCCAGCTAACATGTGGCCTGTGTGAGGACCACCCAGCCAGTGTAACACACCCCCGAGCTTTCAAATGAAATTTCCTCTGCAAAGTCCAGCAAAAACCTCCAAGGACATGCTCATGGGAAATCTGAAAACGGGGAGGACAATGACCCTTCATCCCCCGTTCATCATCTGGAAACATCTTTTCACAATTTCCCAGAGAACCTGAGCTCTCCTCTACTCTTGGACCCTGGGCCGAGGCCACGCAGATGGGGGAGATGGTCCCTCCATTGCCTCCTCCACGGCCTCTCCTTCTCTGGACCCTGCAGGCAGAGGCTGCTCTAGTGGCCCAGGAACCCACACACCGTGGCACAAAAGGCAACGGAAAACAAAAGTAATACTCACAGGCAGTTCCACAGCTGCATCTGCCTGTCTCTCCAGTCCTGACACACGGCCCAAGGGCACTCAGAATGTCTGATTCCGCAGACCACAGAGGGCCCCCCAAAGGTTAAGGACTCATAGAGGATTTTTAAATAAATAACAAATATTAAATTCCAAATTTAACCCTCCCAACCTTGCACAAAAGGTAAGAGCTAGTACCAGGTAGACAGGTGGGCCCCATGGAACAAGGCCTAAGGCAAGGCCTGCCTTGCTCCATGGGCACAGCGCTTATATACATCCTGCAGGCGTGCTTGGGCTCTGCTCACCGTCTAGGGCACCACCCATGGCTTCACTGTCCCCGTGAGCCAGGGGCGAGGCCATCACTTACAGAGCAGCACAGAGGGGAGCCAGGAGACACTGCTTCCCCGCAGCAAGCCAGGCATCCATTCTCCCCTCTGCAGCTGGCAGGAGGCTGCTCCTCCTTGCTGGGCTCCTGAGAGGTACCACAAATACGACGGCTCCTTGCCATCCAAACACCTGCCTATTTCCATCACACTACTTGTTTTACAATGATAATCGTACAAAGCAGGATCCTTGATGTGTTAACCTTCCCCAGGGTGAGTGGTCCTAGGCATGCCCTCACCTGCCCTGGATGGCACACCCCTGCGCCCTGACATCTACACACACCTTGTGCCACCCTGAGCCTTGCTCTCAGGGCAGGTGAATAAAAGAGGCCACCAAGTGGCACGAGGCCTAGAGTTCCGTCCCGTTTTTCTCCAGTGCTTGGCCCCAGCTTTTCCAACAGGCAGGTGGACCTGTGTGCCCCACAGTCCTGGGGGTGGTGGGGGTGGGGAGGGTGGGGAGGCAGCTGTCAGGCGCCCAGCCACGGGAACGTGGGATCCAGGCTGCTTCCTCCTGCTCCTCTCTGCTGATGCTGGTTCTACCCTCTGCAGGACTGGGTCTCCAGCCTCCTGCCCCTACAGCCTGCTCATCTGGTCCACTCTCCCAGAGGCCCATCCACTGTTGGTTGCTGTCCCCCCAGCCTCTCCCCAGCTCCTGCCTCCTGGGTCTCTCCTGTCATTCCCAGGGGCCTGACTTCTTCCACATTCCCCAATTCAAATGCCCAAGAATCCCAAGTTCTGGAATCTGAGCCACACAACCTCTCCTGGTGCTGAGTTCCTTCTGCTGGTCCAAGGGCGGCTACTGTTCTATCTACTGCCCCAAACGTCCTTTTGCTGGCTTGCAGAGGAAGGATGTGGAATCTAAACTCCTTGGGTATACTGTTGCTAAGTTCAGAAAGCTGGAATGATGGTGTGTGACAGAGACCAGAGTAAAATTACCTTGGGGGCCCCTGATCAGGACTGAAAGGAGAGCTCCGGCAGTGGCCTCAGGAATAAGAACAGGCTCTCCTGTGTGTGGTGACCGACACGCTGCACTAGATGACCCATTGTCTGACCTGGAGCACATGTCGGGCAGGGCTGCCTGCCTAGCCTGCCGGAGCCCACAGTCCATGATCATTCACTGACTATAGCATGTTCAGCCCACTCAGTGCCATGTGGCCATGGGGACCTCAGTTTAAGGCTATTCAGTAATGTGGGAAAAGCTCAAGAAATAATAACAGCTGAAGAGGAAAACAAAACCGGAGGAAACATTCTTTGCACATGATTACTTCTTTTCCACTGAGTATTTTTTCCAAAGGCTACTGTTTACCTTTAGGAGGAAGAAAATGTTTAGACAAAATGTCTGCTGAATGAATGAGATGACACAAAGTCAAGGGCAGCATAATTTTGCAAAAAGTTAAATGCCGAGACAGTTAATAAAATGTCCCACCACTCCTGGACGGTGGGGGACACCACAGAGTCCTCCCTGCCCTTCCCCTAAACTATGATGAGGAAGACGGATGCCCAGTAGGTCTGCCATCCCTTTGGGTGGACTGGGTTGCACTGAATGAGCCCTGTGTGTCAGGGCAGCAGCAGTGGTCAGACTGCAGAGGAAGTTCAAGATGTAATTAACAGGAACACCTGGGGATATTTTATATAAAAGCACAACTGATTCAAACCTTCCGGAATCAAATACAGTCACCCCTCAGTATCCATGGGAGGTTGGTTCCAGGACCCCTGAGGACACCAAGATCCACAGATGCTCAAGTCCCTTATGTAAAATGGTATCATATTTGCGTATACCTCACTGTACATCCTTCCTTACACTTTAAATCACCCTTTGATTACTTATAATGCTTATTACAATGTAAATGCTATGTAAATACCTGCCAAAGTACAGTTAATTCAAGTTTTGCTTTCTGGGACTTTATGGAACAGTTCTTAGAACATCATTGATTGTGGTGGATTGAACACATGCATGCAAGACCCATGGACACAGAGGGCCAGCTGTAGAGGTGATTGAAGCCTTTTACTCCTGAGACAATGCTGCCTGGTTCCCTACGTGCAGGAGAACAGCGTCCAGAGCAGGACAGCAGTGCACACTAGCACACCACAGAGCAGACAATGGAAATGAATGAGGGGCGTGGGAACACGTCAGAGCACGATAGGAGCTCTCCTCCACTGAGTACAACTAACCATGGCCCCACCCTTTACGACCAGAAGAAGGTGGCTCTTTGTGAAGACCCAGGCCACAGTGACGTGGTAATGAGTACTACACTCCCGGGAAGCAACAAAGTTACCTCAGGCCACCAAATCTATGTGTAATGTGTGTGCATAGATTCAGAGGGCAGGTGGGTACTGCAAGGCTTTACAGGGGGCACAGGGCACTAAGGGTACGAGGACTTGCAACACAGTTAAGTGTTCCCTTCTTTTGGAAATCTAAAGAGCTTTTCCAATGTCATGGCCTGGTCACCATAAGAAGGTATCCCATGGGTGAGGTGCACCAACACACAAAGAATTGCAGCCCACCCTTCGTGCTCCTGGGAGAGCACACACCCTGTGACGCAGAGCAGGGCTCCCAGGTGCCATGAGTGGGGAAACCATAAAGGTGTCATGGGAGACACAGGGGTTGGTGCTGGAAGGGCTCTGCATCCGGGGAAGGGCGGGGGAGCCAGCAGCCAAGATGTGGCAAGAGATCCATGAAACGTGGTGTGCCCTGGGCGAGGGGGCGGGCTGGACCAGTCTGCTTAGAGGGAGTGCCTACGCTTGAACTTTCAAGTAGTGGTTCCCTAGCTATAGCCAATACTCTAAAATGCTTTGTGCTCTTCTTTTCTTCAAGTTTTCTACAGCTGAAACCTCAGACAGCTACGTAACAGGCTCAAGAATATTCCAGCAGAGAGTGTACGGACTGCCTTCCTCCCTTCCCTGCACCGACTTGGCACTCATTCCTGGGGTATCTTGTGCTCTTCTACATCCAATGCTTTGCATTTAAACTTGTTGATACGATAAAAAGAACCAAGCAAGCCTCCGGAAATTGCAGTATGCTTAGCTGGGAAGGGCCTGCCAGTCCTTTGTCTCTTTACAGCCAACAGAGCCTCCTACCACCACAGGGCACTGTCAGGAAACCACTCATCAAGGCATTCCCAGGCCTTGGCACACAGACATCCATACTCACCACCGCACTGTCGGTTAGTAGCTCTACTCCCCAAGTTGGTCCCAACTTCAGAGTCAGCCACCCTTTCAACAGGCGCACAGGATCCGTGTCTCGTGGCCAGTCCAGTCCTGGCCTCCCACTGCCTGCATCCTTGCCACAGACAGCGCTGCCACAGCCTTCCCCGCAGGCTGCATGACAAAGACAGGAAGGGCAGAGTCTCAGCGGGTGCTCACCCCAGACAGCCACCGTTTCCAAAACCACCAGCCCAGGGAGCTGACACGCAAGGTGACCCTGGGCTCACAGCCCCCCGTGGATCTAACAGAAGCAAATACGATCTCACTGGCCAGATGCACCCACCCGGGCACCAAGCAACGACAGAGCTATAATCAAGTGAGGAGACACAAGTAGAAGCGATTCCCCAAGAACAGGGCCAGCAGGCCCAGCAAACAGTAACACCAGACAAAAACTCCCAGCTCACCACCATCAAGAAGTTCAGATAACAAATCATTACTCAGAGACCATAACATACAGTTTTAATTGACAGATGCAAGTACTTCTTAAAGTGATCAAAACCCTAAGTAAATAATATGATACCTCTTAAAAAGACAAGAATATGGGAAATTAAGAAAATTTATGGAAATGAATAACACAATCACAGAAACTTAAAACCAAGTGACTGCTCTTTACAGTAGATTTGATGTGGATCGGGTAGAGGGCAGATGAGCCAGGTGGAAGGCAACATCGAGCAAAGTGTCCAGAATGCACTGCAGGGGCTAAATGAAGGCATACCACAAGAGAACTGCTGGAAAATCAGGATACCAGAACAAACATGCATGCTCAGTAGCTCAGCCATGTCTGACTTTTTTATGACCTGCATGTAGCCTGCCATGCTCTTCCATCCGTGGAATTTCCCAGGCAAGAATACTGGAGTGGGTTGCCATTTCCTACTCCAGGGGATCTTCCCAATGGAGATCCTTATCTCCTGCATCTCCTGCACGGGCAGGTGGATTCATTAGCACTGTGCCACGTGGGAAGACCACAGACTAATAAATGACAAACTGGGAGAGGAAGGAAGAGAGGGAAGTGGTAACAGGCAATCTTTGAAGAGCTAAAAGCTGATGTCACAGAACTGATCCCAGCATGAATCATGCCCGGGGGAGGCCCAGAGGAGCGGGCAGGAGGAAGTTCATTCTCTCAACGTCCCAGGTGTCCAAAGAAGCTTCAGGAAGGCTACAAGGCTACGTTCTCTGAGTCTCACACTCTGGTTGTACAGGGAACCCAAGGACGTGGTCTTTCTCAAAAACTAGGTACATTCTGTCCTTCCACCACATTGGCAACAGCACAGTGATCATTTCACCTGATTCTCGGGTGCTGCTGACCATCTGTCTAGAGGGGTGCAAGGCTTGACCCGGCAGGCCTCTCTGAAGCCGTGGCCCACCAGTCACTCATCCCCATGACTACAACCCTATGGACCCTACAAAATGAAAGGCAGGCAAAAAAAAAAAAAAAAAAAAATTTAGAGATTCTAGTTTACTATCTTTTTACTTATCAGTTTATTATCTTTACTGCACAGTGGATTTCTCTCCCAGTAACTGAAGAGAGACAGTGGGGACACTCCCCTCCTTGGACACTGACTGGCTGGCAAACTAGTCTGTCACCCCAGGGATGGCACACTAGAGGGGCTGTGTGTGCACAGGACAGCCCAAAGTGGGTCTGCTGGAGCAAAATCCTCATGAATTCTCATTCCTCAGAATGTAGGACTTCCTACCTCTAAGTCACCCTGGGTTTTGAATGAGAGACAAACACTGCACAACTGAAGGTTGCTAACATATAACTATCTAAAATTCAACATTTAAAACTAATGAACCTTAGATCACTACAAGGAAGCTGTTCCAAACATATCTGGGGCCAACAGATCTGCACACACACAGAGCTTGGAAAAGAACGAAAGAAGTTCATAAGCTTCAACTCAACCCAACAAAGTAAGCACACGCTTCCTGGGTGTCAAGGACCAGGTCCAGCCTTTGTGAAGGCAGCCTGTGCTTCGTAAGACAGACAAATGGCATCTCCAGGCACTCCAACCTGGCTTAACGGCCAAATGAGGCTGAACCATGACACCTGCCTCACAGGATGGCTGTGAGATTTAAACCAGATAGTGTCAGAAAAATACACAGCAATCACTGGAGGCTATTCTACTGCTTAGGGATTACAGCATTAATTTAATATTCATTAGTGATTAAAGAAGCAAGTGTTCATTCAGGCTTTATTGATTAACATACAAAAAGCCACACAGATTTCGGAGACACAGGAAGTGAGTTCAAGGCTGCTGGGGCATGGCAGGGGCAGGATCTGGCCTCAGAGGTAGGGAAGCCTTGGGCCAGAGGTCCAGTGTGGCACGTGTCTGCCACCTTCTCCCAGGCTGCTAGCATGGGAGGTCAAATCTTTTATACAATAGCTTGTCTAATCTAATGGAAGGGCTTTTACACAAAAAGCATTCTGGAGTAAAACAAAAAATCTTCTTGGAAAAGGAATCCCAAAGCCACAAATGCTCAACAATGCCCAGACCCCAAGAGAAATGGCGACCCATTTCTCTCTCTCAAAGCACAAGGAGCTCCCCAAAGATGGTGAGTAAAATCCCTCAGCATCTACACCTGCAGCCACCAGAAAGCAGTTTCCAGTGAATGGTTTACTCCTCCACACTTTCTCTGAAAGCCCTCAAAACAATGAAAAGGGAGACAGAGAATTAGAAAGAGAAATATATTCCACTTTTGACAAATCAAGAAAACAGACACGAGCAGAGTGCACAAATCCCTGGGTGGACCAGACCAATGGCAGCAGGAAGAGACACAGCAAGCCAGTGCCCACTCCTGACCCCTGGGGAGATAAAGACTGCGCCATGGCAGCTTGCAAAGGATCACATGGACATGGGCACAGAACCACTGAGTAGACTGTGGCCTGTGGATTGGGCCTTGTATAGAGGCAGAGGCAGGTAGCAAACACATGACACTGAGGCCTGCTAGGAGCAACACCCAATTCATTCATGAGGAACTGGGGAACACAGCTCCTAACTGGGCAAAAGAAATACAACTTGAAGAGTGTACTCTTGCATTCCAGACTATAAACTTGAAATGAAGTGCAACCCTACCCCATTCTTCAAAAATGCACTGACTAAAGTCACAAAGTAACCAAGTTGGGAATCAGGCTTGGAAATGGGGTGGAGGAGGCGGGTAAGCAGTTGCAGGCCCAGAGGAAAGCCTCCTAAGGAAAGAGGTAAAGAACTTTTTTAGTAACATACTCCCATACAGTCTCTGTGAGTTTCCTGTTACTGCTGAAACAAATCACAACAAATCTACAAATCTGGTGACTTAAAACAGAGCAACATATCATCCTACAGTTCTAGAGATCAGGTGTCTGAAATGGGTCTCGCTGGGCTAAAGCCAAGGTATTGTAGGACAGTGTTCCTTCTGGAGGCTCCAGGGGAGAAGGTGCCATACCTTGCACAGTGTCCAGGGGCTGCTCCCATTCCTTGGCTGGTCTTCCCCTTCCAGAAACTGCATCCCTGACCTCTGAGTCCATCTTCAGGTCTGCTCTGACTTTGCTCCTCCTGGCTCTTTTGGGGTTACTCAGACCCACCTGGAAAAATCAGGCCAATCTCCCCAACTCAAGATTCTTAATTTAATTACATCTGCAAAGTCTCCTTTTTCAAATAACTGAACATATTCCCAGGTTCTGGAGGTTGGGACATGAACGTTATTGGGGGGTCATGACTCCAGTCACTGCAGGAAGCCCCGTTTTCCTTGCTGTATCCAGTCTGGAGGCCACACACATGCATTGGATCATGGCCTCCTGTGGCCAACAACATCAGGACTGGTCTTTCTTGTGCTGACGCCTCTCTGGTCCTCCATCTTCCCCTTTCATGTACCCTCTGACTACACTGGGCCCACTTAAGATAACCCAGGATAATCCCACTACTTTGAAGTCAGACAGTTAGCAACCTTAACTCCATATTCAATTTTACTTTTCCAATTCCAATTCTCCCAATATATTCACAGATTCTGGAGATTGGGATATTGATATCTTTGAGGGGCCTTTATCCTGCCGACTGTATTCTCCTAAAAAGATTTTTAAAAATCAAAGAAGAAATTATTAACCAACAGAAAGACAAGAGCTTAGGAAAGAAATGGAGAAAAAGAAAATAAATGGGGTAGGAATGATGAGCACATTAGAAGCCATTAAAAAATAGAATAAACACAACCAACCAACCAAAGACACAAGCAAATGAAATGGCAAAGTATGTGAAATACTGAGTTTCTCAAAGAGATGACATATATAAGACACAGAAGAAACAGTGACTTGTCTCTGTCAGATGATGGGATATACTGTGCGCAGCTTTTAAAAAAAGTGATACAGAAAGATGAACGTACAGAAATAGCCTGGAGAAGTTAATGAATCAAAAGAATGATATGAACATCCAGGCAGAAGACAGGCTGAGCTCAAATATCTTAACAATAATCCTCAATGCTAAAAGATGGAAATATTTCTATGAAGTTTTAAAGGGAAGGTGGGACGCAAGAGTTTTATACTCATGCAGGAGATATTTTGGAGCTTGCAAAAATTCTCCACTGAGGGTCATGAGCCATTTAAGAAGAGAGTGGGGATCACAATCCACAAACTCTACAATGAACTCCAACTGAAAGAGGAATTGAAAGAAAGGCCCTGACAATTCCTCTAGAATTACTAATAAAGGACCAGTACTGTGTGAACCTGGAATCCATCTAAACACAGCACAAAGACCAGGTAACTGGAAGCTGAGGTTACCCATGAGAGGGCAAATAGTATGTGTCTAGACCGTGGATGGAATGGAAACATAAATAATGAGACAGGAGGAACGGGAGGGTGAGGACAGAAGGGGGGCACACACTTCAGTCAGCTTTCAGAGCAGAATGAGCTGATACCACTCATGGCAGCTGGCAAACACATTTCAGAGTTTCCCCCTAACTTTACAGGGGCTGAATGGAAACTACAGCTTCTCCCTAATTAATTCTTCTTTCTGAGTACCCGCCTAACCCACATGGCAGGGCGTGGATAGAGGGGCACTCCTTCCTGCTCAAGGGCCAGCCCAGGTACCTCGCTGGGTTGTTGTGAGGACCACAGAGGCTGGTGGACAGGTGCTGGTGTCGGATCAGAGGAAGATCACCCCGGAAACAGAAGGGAGAAGCCCTGTGATGGGCCGGCCACTGTGTACTCTGGGACTATGCACTTACTACAGGCTGGCCCACCAGCCCAGGAAGGGACATGCTGGGAACTCCAAGATAGAAGACACTGAGTTGCCAGTCCAGGTTCTATGCACGATACTGGATGCTTGGGGCTGGTGCACTGGGACGACCCAGAGGGATGGTATGGGGAGGGAGGAGGGAGGAGGGTTCAGGATGGGGAACACATGTATACCTGAGGCGGATTCATTATGATATTTGGCAAAACTAATACAATTATGTAAAGTTTAAAAATAAAATAAAATAAAATAAAGCTATAAACATAAAAAAAAGAAGACACTGAGCTTAAATTCAGCAAATCTGTCATTATTAAATTAAATTTAGATGAGTACATTTTATATAGACCAAAAGACTAAAAATGTAATAATCTCCAACATGATTAAGTGAGAAAAAGGGAAACCAGAGGAAAATGGACTCTGTATGCTCCCATGTGTTTAAATATGAAAAAAAATACATACTTGAGCATCCACAGAGTTTTTTCAAAAAGATACACAGGAGCAATTAACAGTGCCTGTTGAGAGAGGGATTGGGCCTGGCATAAGAAAGTGACTCACATTTTACTACATACTCTTGTTTTGTTTGAATTCTGTTAGCCTGTGTAAATAATGGCCTTCTCATTTTTTAACCAAATTGAATGAGCAAAGGAGAAAGGGTAAAAACTAGTATGCTTTCTATTTCCATGGAGTAATATTTGTTCTCCCACCTTTCTGTAGGGCTGGGGACAGGATGTGGCAAGATCTGTATTAGTTTTGTTTTCTAGATTTCAGTATTTTGTATGGATGCGTTTTACAGTTTCTCTAAGACAAATGGTTTAAGCTAAAAACACCAAGAGCAAAGTGCCGTAAAATAGGTTTCCCCGGATGTCAACTAAATTATTAATAATCCATTGAAAAATGAATGTCGATGATGCACACTGGACAAAGGTTTGAAGAATCCTACAGTTTGTTCCCTGAAAAGGAAAATGCAAAGTGAATTCTTATGAAGGTCCAAAAGGTCTAGACCGCCCTGTTCTGCTCCAGGTTGTTCTGTGTCCTGGAGCATCCCACCAACTCAGGAAGATGGTACTTGTGGGACTCACTCTGGAGCTCCCAGAGGGTCGCTTCTCCCTTCTGTTTCCGGGGTGATCTCTCTCTGATCTTGACACAAGCACCTGTCCACCAGCCTCTGTGGTCCTCACAAAAACCCAGCAAGGTACCTGGGAATCCCCTTTTTCCAGATGTGGAAATGGGAACTCAGAGTAATGAGACCCCTCCCCAAGGTCGCCAGGGCCCCCAGCGATGGGATAGGTCTCTTCCCAACTCTGCTGGAAAGGAACAAATGCCCAGTCGGTTAGGACTCCATCCTGAACAGCTTGGACAGAAGCTGCAGTGAGCTGACGGATACCCCTGGGTCTGCTGTCACCCGCCAGGATGCGGAGGCTAGGAGACAACCTGTCCCAGCCAGGGACTCACAGCAGGAGACAGCACCATGGAAATGGAACCCAGTGTGCCTGACCCCAAAGCACAGCCTCTCCTACATCCCTGCCCACAGGGGACCCAGGGATGGCAGTGTCCCACCCCCACTGGCCTGGACACTCAGAGGCTCTGAGTGTCACTTGGGTACCCACAACCTCCTCTGTGGACTCTGAAAAGCACAGTATGTTGGGGACAGAGGACCCCATGGGAGTGGCTGGACAGAGCAAGTACAGAACCATAGGGTGGTCTGAGCAGGGATCTGATCTGGATCCACTCCACTCAGTGCCCTGAGCATGGGGGTCCATCCAGCAGACACTCACCGGCTAGCCAGAGTCAAGTACTCAGAAACATGCAGGGAACTGCGGCAAACACAACTCCTGGGGAGGATGTGGCACAGCACCAGGGAATGGGCATGCAGCCTCATGCCTGCTGGGTCCCACAGAAAAGTCCCACAGCCTGACCGCAGCTGAGCTCTGCCTGCGTGCAGCCTTGGGTCTAGCTCTAGCCTGCTGGGCCTGCAGCAGATGCCCAGGGGCCACTCTCCTCTGTGAATCACTAGGAGCCACCTAACACCTTCATGCAAAATTTTACATGTCTCCAAATGATTTAGGCTCTTTCTACATTTCAGGTTTTTATTTCTGCTTCTGAAAAGTAACAATAATAACAATGTTAAAAAAAAAAAAACCCTCAAAACAGTTTCTTACATTTGTGTAAGTGCATAAGCGTTAGTTGCTCAGTTGTGTCCGACTCTTTTTAGCACCATGGACTACAGCCCACCAGGCTCTTCTGTCCATGGAACTTTCCAGTCAAGAAGTGAGTTGCCATTCCCTTATCCAAGGGACCTTCCCAACCCAGGGATTGAACTTAGACCTCCTGTACTGCAGGCAGATTCTTTACTGTATGAGCCACAGTCTTAAACAATTTACAAAGTACACTCTCATGTCTAGATGAAGAAACCCAACCTGGACTTGTGAAGAGCTCTACCTCTCTTGAGAATGTGCTTGGGCCCCAGAGGCCCCCACCCCACCCGTCCACCATGGAGAAAGCATGGCTCCCACCTGGCTGAGCTCTGCTGACAGGATGCCTCAGGTTGTGACCTCCCTCCAGCCTGACAGCTGCCCAGTGATCACGCAGTGCCCCGTTTTTCCTTGTGTCACGCATGCTCAGCCCAGCCCAGCACCCAGGACCCTCAGAGGAAGTCTGCTGTTGGCACACCCAGATGTCTATGTAGAAGGTGCTTTCTCATGCCTTTGCCCACTGGTCCACAGATGCCACCAGGAACCCGGGACAAAATGTCACTGCCCATCTCTTGGGCAACACAAGGAACTGGTGGGAGAAACACAAGGAACCCAGTCCTCCCTGCTGCAGGCTTGGCAGCTCTATGCATTTAGACAGGTTGTTTCATCATGACGGTGGATGGCCAATACCCTCACCTGACTGGAAAAGGTCTCTGCTTCTTCTCCTCTCTGTTAGGGTTAGTTTAAGGGAAGAATGTACATTTGGGGGCTGGAGGGGAGGGGTCTGGTCTCCAGACTGCTCCAAGTGAAAGGGAAGTCAAAGTAGCTCAGTCATGTCCGATTCTTTGTGACCCCATGGATTGTAGCCTGCCAGGCTCCTTTGTCCCTGGAATTCTACAGGCAAGAATACTGGAGTGGGTAGCTGTTCCCTTCTCCAGGGGATCTTCCCGACCCAGGGATTGAACCCAGGTCTCCAGCATTGTAGGTGGCTTCTTTACCGTCTGAGCCACCAGACATACTCTCAAACACTAGACTTTCTAGTGCCCTGGGCATCATCTTACTGCAGGAGTTACTACTTGATCACAAGCCTGTTCTCAGCAATGCCCATCCTCAGGGCCCCACACCTGGCCTCACTCAGGGTGTGGGAAGGGAGGGGAGGGACCACCAACCTTCCAGCCTCATAAAGGGCTGTTTCACACTAAGGCTACAGTGTTGAATCATGAACCTCCACTTTATCATCATGGGTACAGTGGTTCCTTCTTGGACAACTTTTGCAGGCAAGAGAACACCAAGAGAGGATAGTGACAGAGAAGTCTTATCAATTACTTAAAAGAAAAAAAATCCTAGCATACTTTATCCAGAAAGCATCATTTTCCCACTCAATATCATGGGGACAGACTTGTCCATTATGGTGTCATGGTTCTGTTACGGGAAGTTGGGTAGATCTTATCCTCTTGGCAAACTGAAATAAAAGGGAGGTGGGTAGTAATGAATCCTGCTCAGGGTCGAGGTTTGGGGGCACCAGCAGCCCCCTGGAGGCTCTCCAGAGCAGGGAGACAAGCCTAGGAGAGAGGTATGGCAAGGAGCAAGAGGGCAGTGCTGCTCAGGGGGCCAGAGAGGGCAGAACATTTGTCAGTATGTGGAGGGAGTCCCAGAGGAAGTACTAAGTTTGGGGTCCCACCCACTCCCCAGGCTGAGCCGCATGGATGATGTGGACTGCAGCTTTAAGGCCCTCCGCACCCCAGACAGGTAAAAGGAGGTGGGGAGGAGGATTTTTCAAAATCTGGAGTGCAAACTAACACAACATTGTAAGGCAATTATATTCCAATTTTAAAAGAAATCAGGAATGCAGTTATTTTCCTTATCAAATAAATGTAGCTAATATTCCCTAAGACCGCATACAGTGTCTGTGACACATATATGGAAAAGACAGAACTATACCTCCCCAGAGAATGGCACTCTGCAGTGTGCCACAGCATGGTGAATCAGTAAATAACTTGCTGTTTGTTTTTTCTTTGCTCACTGCCAAACTGGGGGGCTCAAGTTGGAAAATGTGTCAAATTTGACATGAGCCTCATTCTCAACCCTAACACTTTTGAACTCATGGGAGCTAAACAATTCTAGAAAAAATAATTAAATTTCTAAGTTTAATTCCCATAGGACTAGTGAATGCATTTCATAAACACGCATGGAGAGCCTGTTCTGAACAGGCTGGGGCACAGCCTTCTCCTCGGAGCCTCACAGTCAGAAGGAGGGATGCTGACCACACAGCCCATTTCTAACTATAAATCCTTCTTCAAATGCTCTGTATTCTCCTCAGCAAGAGAAACGGATACAAACATTCTTAAGAGACGCCTAATTTTCCCTAGCTGTTCTCTTCCAGCAGTGAGTGGGCCTTTCTTTCCCCTGATTAGTCAGCACTAGGAGAGAAGAAGGGGATTACTGGGCACAGAATATGGACTTGCATGAGGTATCAGAGGTCAAACAGCTACCTGTCTCCACCTCACCTGTGAAAGAGAGGACTAGAGAGATGCCCAAGGTGGGGGCCTGGTCCAGAGGCTGGGAGTCTCCCCCAGCAGGCCCCGCCTTGATCTGCAGGGCCCACACACAGACTCTCCTTCATGGCCACGTTTCCCACCTGGTCCTCCAGTCACCCCACAGCCTACTACAGGCAGACCTCCTTTCAGGGCTTCGCTTGACTGCACTTCATAGATACTGCATTTTTGTTTTTAACAAACTAAAGGTTTGTGGCAACCCTGTATTGTCAAATGGTAGCTTGCATTTTTTTAGCCGTAGAGTATTTTTAAACTAAGGGGTGTATATATAGAGAGATATATTTAGACAGAATGCTATTGTACACTTAATAGACGATAGGACGGTGGTGTAAATGTAACTTTTATATGCACTGGGAACCAAAAAACTTCAGGTGTTTTGCTTTGCTGTGGTGTTTGCAACCTCCACAGTATCTCCTAATTTAAATGCAGCAGCACAGCGTCTTCTAACAAACCTCTAACTTGAAGCAGTGGAACTTCTTGCCTGTATCACCCCTCCCAAACCCTAGAAGCCTTACGTACCCTATGTGACAGTCTTTCTGAACACAGGGCTCTCCAGACTGTTCATGGGATAAGTGGAGTTGGGTGGAAGAAACCTTAGGAAATGCTGTCAGTCATGGGCAGTGTGGGCAGATGACCCAAGGGAGAAGGAGGTTGCCCACACATGCCAGGCCTGATAAGCCAGAGTCTGCCGGCCACTTTGAACCAGGGGGCCCTGAGGGCCTAGTTCACAGTCGGCACCTCAGACCAGACAGACTTTACAAATGAAATAATCAAGAGACGTGGACACGAAGTGCAACCCATTCCTACAAGTCCAGGCCACAGGCTCCCAAGAGATCCAGTGTGGCCTTTCAATTTGCCTACCAATAATTATGCAGCCACAGTGCCAAGCAAAACAGCCACAGAGCTTTCACGTGACCTAGCAAGTGACATGGAGAAGGCGATGGCACCCCACTCCAGTACTCTTGCCTGGAAAATCCCATGGACGGAGGAGCCTGGTAGGCTGCAGTCCATGGGGTTGCTGGGAGTCGGACACGACTGAGCGACTTCACTTTCACTTTTCACTTTCATGCACTGGAGAAGGAAATGGCAACCCACTCCAGTGTTCTTGCCTGGAGAATCCCAGGGACAGGGGAGCCTGGTGGGCTGCCGTCCATGGGGTCGCACAGAGTCGGACACGACTAAAGCGACTTAGCAGCAGCAGCAGCAAGTGACAGGGCTTGCAAAAAAGCCACTTCCTCCCACAGGGGCCTGTGTTGTCCCTCAGAAGCCACAGAGACTTCTCTGCCCTGCACCACATTCAACACCAATGATGAGAGGATGCCCCTTGGTCTCAGAGGCCAGAGACCTGCTCCAAGAACAGCAGCCGGCCCTGCCAAGGGGCTCTTTCAGGGTGAGGAGAGCAGTGCAGACACAGAGCTTAGCCACACACTTCCCCCAAGGGTAAATGCCAAGACCACCCATGCTGGTGGGGCCTCAGGCCATGGTCACTACCCCTCACAGACATGGGACTGCTGCTGCTGTTGCTAAGTCGCTTCAGTCGTGTCCGACTGCATGTGACCCCATAGATGGCAGCTTACCAGGCTTCCCTGTCCCTGGGACTAGCAGGACCCCATCTATGGAATGCTTTTCTCCTTCTTCTCTTTCCACCCACGCGTTGTCCATGTAAAAGACTAATCTTCCATCAACTCCAAGAGTAAGAAAGTGTGTTTTGTAACACATCCCATCTGATGAGACCGAGGGGCCTGCTAGAGGTAGGAGATGCAGCCCAACTCTCAGGGGGTCTGTAGTCTACCTGACTTGGAGGAACTTCCTTTAGCCTGTTTTAACAGAACTGGCTGACAATTCCAGATAAATGACAAGAATCACTAAGCCAAAGAAGGTCCTCCATTCTTCTTACCCATGCCTCCTTCTTCCTCTGCAAAAAAAGTTAAAAGCAAATTCACTGAAGCTAGGACTTGAGTTACAAGTGTAAGCTGTAAATCCATCAACTGACAACGCTGGCAAGGGAGAGCAATGGGCTCGTGGTAAATGAGATGGGCACACTGCTTCCTACTTCCTTTTATTGGAATGATCTCTTTAGAACTGAAGGACTCACTGCACATTCTCTCATCTGCTTCTCCCCCCAAACCTACACAAAACCAGAGAAGAGATTCTCCTCTTGGGGGGCCACTTGGGACTGTGCCCAAGGTCACACAGCCTGTCACATTGTCCAAGTCAGCTAGCAACTCGTCCATCTTCTTTTCTATTCAGGGATGGTTCTTTTCAAGAGATAGCATGATATGATTTAAAAGACTGGCAAAACATACTCCATTTTAAGAAGAAAAAGTGTGCAACTAGAGATTATCATACTAAGTAAAGTAAGTCAGAAAGACAAAGACAAATACCATATGATATCACTTATACATGGAATCTAAGATATGATACAAATGAACCTATCTAGGAAACAGAAATGGAATCACAGAAATAGAGAACAGACTGATGGTTGCCAAGCGGAAGGGGGTCGGGTGATGAATGAGTTGGGAGGCAGAAGTTAACAGATGCAAACCATTATATTTAGATTGGATAAACAACAAGGTCCTATTGTATAGCAGAGGGAACTATATTAAATATCCTATGATAAACCATAATAGAAAAAGAATATAAAAAAGAATGTGTATATACGTAAGTATATGTGTGTGTGTGTATATATATAATTGAATCACTTTGCTGTACAGCAGTAATTAACATTGTAAATTAATATATTTCAATTAACAAATAAAAAGAAAAAGTGAATATATATATTGGATGCTGGACAATTCCTTTTAATGCATGAAAAATTACACATGCAAATGTGTTGCCTCATATTTTGATAATATACATATTCCCAAAGCTTCAAATCATCATTACAAGAAGTGTGGGGAAATGGATTGGAACCATGGTCTTTGGACCCCCAAGATGAAAGGGTACTGACTCAGTCTTGGGGGTTAGGGTGGCCTTATTGGAAGGAGGCACATCACATCCCAGGATGTGGTCCATCGTGGGGTCTCTTCCACAGTCCTGCCAGGCCAGCCCTGAGCATAATCTAATATCTGGGGAGCCCCACATCATAGGCAACTTCTAATATGGAACCAGAGAGATGATCTGAGTAAACCATGGGTGTGTCAGCCTCAGGGGCAGAAGTAGGGGCCTTCACAGCAGTAGCAAGGCTCAAGCTGGCAGGGGCAACACCAGGACATCTGCTCCTACACTCATCTCAGCAACTGAGAGACTGAATCTCAAGGAGGGTGAGTGGTCCATTCACGCCCATCCCTAGCACCGTGAGAAACTGCTGATCTAAAAAACAATTGAATGAAACACTGAGCAGAAAAGAAAAAGAATTTCAGAGGTATGCCTTTATATTTCATAAAAGTTATACTGCATTTTATGCATGCACATTCACTCAGACATCAAATATCCATCACATTTATAAGGAAAACTATGGAAGGATAAACTAAGCTCAAACAAAAAATATTTCCTTGCAAGGAGAAAGGTGAGATCCTTCAAACCCAGAAAATGAGTTTATTTTATCCCTAACTGCAAGAGAGATGTATTTAGAACTTGCATCGGCATGAATGTACATTTGACTTCTTAGAATGTCAGATGGTGGACAGAAGAAATCTAATAGCAAGCACTAGGGGTTTGTGGAATCCTGCAGCTTCACTAGATAAGGCCTTGGAGACATGGGAGGTTAACATTCTCCTTTTCTCATGAGTGGCCTAGAGCATGACACGGAGAAGGCAATGGCACCCCACTCCAGTACTCTTGCCTGGAAAATCCCATGGATGGAGGAGCCTTGTAGGCTACAGTCCATGGGGTCGCTAAGAGTCGGGCACGACTGAGTGACTTCACTTTCACTTTTCACTTTTATGCATTGGAGAAGGAAATGGCAACCCACTCCAGTATTCTTGCCTGGAGAATCCCAGGGACAGGGAAGCCTGGTGGGCTGCTGTCTATCGGGTCACACAGAGTCGGACAAGACTGAAGCAACTTAGCAGCAGCAGCAACAGCAGCAGCAGAGCATGACAGGGCCATGCCTCATTCAGGGTGGTGGGTTGTGGCTAATGCAGAAGGAAAAGTAAGGTCTACTCTCTCCTAATCCCTATCTTGACCACAGCCCACACACCCCCAGCTCCAAAAGAAATACCATGTGTAAACCAGCCAGCTAAACACACCTCCACAACATGGATAGGTAAAAATGGCAGCATCAACCTCTCATTTTCAGAATTTTAATGACTTGTTTTCAACCCATGTACTCATTCTGTTACTATGAATGGCAAGGAGCTTCATCCCCAAAACGAGAGGGCAGCTTCTCCCTGACTGGCTCTGTCATATCTGTGTTCAAGTCATCTTCTTCTTGGTCGGACACACAGACTGCTCGGGGGATGCAGCAGTCTATCAAGGGCAAATGAAACTCTGCTTCCAAGTTTCCAAGGGTAAAATATTTTCAAATTAGATATACCATAAAAAGGAACCAGCATGTTTTGCTTCCTTTTAAAAGCCTGTGGATCTCAGGATTCCCTCTTGAGTAGGATATCCTGTGGTCATCCTCAGGGATGGACAGCTTCCAAAAGGATCAGGTGCCACCTGTCTTTAATTGAGTGGCACTTCCCCGTAACCATTTCAAATGCTCCAAGAGAAGCACAAAGCTGGAAAACTTTTTCCTTTTACCTCTCTAAAATCAACAGTTCAATTCTACAAGCATTTTGACAGAATAAGAAGTATAAAGAATTATCCAGTCATAGCATTTGGATAGGTGTCCAGTAAAAGATCTATTCCCTTCAAGGTATTATCACTCCCTTCAGCATCTGGGCTCTACAAGGAACTTGAGGAAGTCACCATAACTAGAAACATTGATGATCATCCAAGCCTTGAGACACAACCCTCCCAGCTTGGCAAGACGACCCTCCCGGCAGGAACTCAGCTCTCCAGACCCACCAGGAACTTTCTGATGAATAACATGGCACACACTTAAAATCAGATTAAGCACACTGAAGTGAAAAGCACAGTTGCCTCTTTTCTCCTGTTTTCATTTTCTTCAGGTAAAAACACATACAGGGATTAAACATTTGCTTTTCTTCATCTGAGAAACCCTGAGCCAATAATGTTGGCAAGGCCAGCAAATAAACCCCCTGAGAGGTGCTACTGACACAGAGTCCTGGGGTTTAAGTCAATAGTTGTCAAACCCAAGAGAAAATATTGTTGGGTGATGGGAGACACATCCACTGGCTGTCCTGGTTGGCACCATCATGCCCTCTCCAGGACCAAGATATAGGCAGGGATTTCTGTGAGGCCAAGTCGCTCCTCTCCAAGCCAACACTCTCCCTTCTGCTATCTGAGGAGGCACTGAATCTTCTGACGGGGACCAACCATCACTCTCCAAAGACATGGAGCCATTAAAGCTGCCTCATGGAGGGAGACCCATTCTAGAAGCCGCAACCTCTGGCTATTTAAAGCATATCCTTCCTTCAGTGTCCATCCCTTGGGCGATAGGCACACAGAAATGTGTGGCTCACAGGTATGCACCCCTAGTTTGGGGATCCTCCATAGTTTTCATGGTGGCTCAGGTGGAGGCCTGCCAAGATGCATTTAGCACGCCCCCTGCTGGCCCCTCGGGAGCTGACTCAGCCTTTATCTTTTGGGCCTAAGACAAGAATTAAATGACCTTAACATCCAAAGGAAGCAAAAAGAAAAGCCAAGGCAATCTTGGCTTTTTAGAATCGGATGTGATACTCTAAGCATGAAAGGGGCATGAAAAGGCTTTAAAGTGAGGGATTTTGAAATGTTGTAGGAAACCAGTGGCTAATATCTCAACATTTAGTGAAAACACTTGCTTTGTATTATCAAAAGTACTACAGTGAGTTAAATTAAAAAAAAAAAATTACAATGAATACTTTCACAGGTCTACAGGTGGGAAAAAAAAAAAAGGATATGTGGCCAGAGTGGTTTCACAAACTCAATTTCTAAAGAGTTCATAGCTCAGAGACTTAAAAGCCAATTTTCACACACTTGAGGCTACTTCAATTACAGAAAAAAATCTCAGCAATGACTTAGAAGGTCGATTTCTAAAATAACCATATGCAGCGGGGGCAAAGTTGCTGAAAAGATGTATATTTAAAGTCAGTTCTGCTATAAGGCTTCCTGTCTCAGGCAGCCTTGCCACTGTGAATAAATCTGGCACCTTTAGGATGTGACAGGCCATGCACACGTGGCTGCTTCAGACGGACATGCCACTCTCCTTCTCCACAGGGGAGAACAGACAATTCAGCTTTCCCACAGAAAAGGGGAAAGCTAGCCTTTCCCAGGGCTAGGGGCCTCACACAGGACCCAGGCTGGGACCCACATGAAGCAAGACTCTGTAATGCAATGGTTTCCATCCACTGTCACCCTGAATGCCAAGCCTAAGGTGATGCTCTACTTCCAGTTTTCTTCCCACCAATCCAAGGTTTTTGAAAGCTTACCCTCCTGACCAGACTCAAACTTTTGCATGGCCTGTGGTATTAAATTCCTTACAGACCCAATACGATCACACTAATAATTTAAGGTATGCTTCTTTGCACCAATTAGGAAGTCATTAATTATTAAATACACAAATGTCAATATTTTTGTCCCTCACTGAATATCCTTTCAATGTGCTAGGCTTCAGTAGAAGTGCAGACTGTCTTGGGAACTTGCTTACTTCTGTTCCCATCACAGTCCATACTAATGGAACACTTACACACACAATAATACTGGCACTCTGCTCCCATTTATGGGGAGAAATTTCCCCAGAACTTTGTGTGCCATGCAGGTTAAGTCCCAGCCTCTGCACTCTCTCAACTCTCTTCAGGTGTTAAACTAGCCTTGGAGGCTGGTGGGCCACACAGCTGCTACAGGAAAGGCAGGGAGGGCCCCAGAGAAGCTGTCACCCCTTTCTCCAGAGCAGACTGCTCCCAGGCCCATCATGGTGGGGAGTCCTGGAGGAGGCAGTGATGGAGAGCTAGAAGACCTGCAGATTTTCCTGAAGCAATCAGGGCCTGTGAAGATATAGGCCACACTGTCTACCTTTTCTGAACACATCATCTGCCACCTCAAATACAATGTCTTTTAATTTTTCTCATCTCATAGCTCACTTTCAGTTATAAAGATAAAGCCAGGCAATAGCCACGGAAGTGTCATGCGTGACTTTCCCCTGGATGCTTGTGATATGGATGGAGTGATTCCCGGATCTGTGAGGATCTAACAAGTTTCCCTTCAGCCTCTCTTGAATCTACTCATTCTCAAGCCAAGAAATAAAAACAAAAACCGTTTTCACCTGTGTAAGGTTGGTGAGTTCACAGAGCAAAGACAAATCTATTTTGTAGCAAAGATTCTCAAAGGGCTGCAATAGCTTCACTGGAGGAGGGTGCACTTGGGCGGTTGTGTCCAATGAAGGAAAGTTTTTGTTAATGATGACATCACTGACATCTCCCGAATTTAAAGGAGCACTTAAAGCACAGCAAATGCGATTTTACCCCCTCCAGTGAAAAGATGCCAGGGAAGGCCTCCAGGTTCACAGCCAAATTGCATTAGCCGTTCGCCCACTGTCCAGCCAGACCCAGAGGAACGAGCGAGCGGCGCACCGGGCCGCGGTGGCCCACGCAGCCACGGCCCGGGCACCCGGCCGACGGCCTCACGCGATGCTGCCGGGCCGTGCCTGGGAGTCCGCCGGCGCCCCGGGACCCCAGTGCGCCCAACGGACCGAGGAGCCGGTGTCCCCGAGCCCGTCATCACGTTCCAGTGCAGACGGCTCCGGGGCCCGAAGGAGACACCGTCCGCGACCCAGCGGGAGCGCCGCACCCTGCCCGGAGACGCGCGCCGCGTCGGGCCAGGGCCGGTGGCCGAGGCGCCCGCGGGGTCCAGAGCCGAGCCCGCAATGCAGACGCGCCGGCGAGCCACGCGCTGTGCCCGCGACCCCCGCGCCCCAGACCCGGGGCCGCCCGGCCTCTGCGCCCACCTGCTCCGTCACGAAGCTGCGGAGGCACCCAACGCAGCACTGGGACGGATAGCGCACCTGCCGGGCCCGCGGCCCCGGCCCCACCGCCGCCGGCAGCACCGCGGCCAGCGCCGTCTCACCTGCCGCGCCGCTCCGCTCAGTCAGCCCGCAGCGCCGCAGTAGCTGCTACCCGACTTCCATTTTCTCTGGCTTTAAGGAAAACCGGATCAGCTGTTTCTCGCGCTCCGGCTCCGCGGCCCCCTCCCCAGCTGCCGCTCACTGTCCGGGGGCCTCTCCTCCCCCGCCTCCTCCCGCGCTCTGCTCCGCCCCTCGCGCCCCTCCGCTCCGCCCGCGGCCGCGCGCTGCGCCCGCCTCTCCGCTCCGCCCGCGGCCGCGCGCGCCCCTGACGTCATCGGCCTCTGCCGCGCCTCTCCTTCGCCCCGCGTGGACGTGCGCGCGCCCCACCTCCGCCCCGCCCCCGCCCCGCCGGCCGGCTCCGAGTGCGCGTGCACGCAGCCGCCACTCGCGGCTAGACCCGGTCTCCCGGGAGAGCACGGGACACCCCTCGCGGGCGTTCCGGCGCCCGCCTTCCCAGGCGCCTGCGCTAGCTCTTCCAGGTGCCCCTTGGTACCTGCCTCAGAAACTGCAAAAGACACTGCTGAAATAACCTGCCTTTGCCCGTCTGCCTGCTTCGCACTGTTTGCGCCCACCTTTATCTTTTCTTGCTCTCTGCTCACACTTTCTTTTTCAGGATCTCAAACTTTCTCACGTCCATCCTGTCTCGGCTCTTCTGCCAAGCCCTGCTTTGGGGCCAGTGCATCACATCTCATCTGAAGTTGCTCCCTTAGCCTTTTAAACCGATATTCTGACTTTTCTCCTTTTCTTACCTTCCTCTTAAAAATATTTTCACACCACGACTTGGAACTGTTCCTTTCTCTGATGCCAAGGCGGGCCCACAGCTTACTGCCCACTTTCGTATCACTCTCTCAATGTAGCTACGCCCGTTTCTTCCAAATAATCAGATCAGATCAGTCGCTCAGTCGTGTCCGACTCTTTGCGACCCCATGAATCGCAGCACGCCAGGCCTCCCTGTCCAACACCAACTCCCGGAGTTCACTCAGACTCACATCCATCGAGTCAGTGATGCCATCCAGCCATCTCATCCTCTGTCGTCCCCTTCTCCTCCTGCCCCCAATCCCTCCCAGCATCAGAGTCTTTTCCAATGAGTCAACTCTTCGCATGAGGTGGCCAAAGTACTGGAGTTTCAGCTTTAGCATCGTTCCTTCCAAAGAAATCCCAGGGCTGATCTCCTTCAGAATGGACTGGTTGGATCTCCTTGCAGTCCAAGGGACTCTCAAGAGTCTTCTCCAATACCACAGTTCAAAAGCATCAATTCTTCGGCGATCAGCCTTCTTCACAGTCCAACTTTCACATCCATACATGACCACAGGAAAAACCATAGCCTTGACTAGACGGACCTTTGTTGGCAAAGTAAGGTCTCTGCTTTTCAATATGCTATCTAGGTTGATCATAACTTTTCTTCCAAGGAGTAAGCATCTTTTAATTTCATGGCTGCAGTCACCATCTGCAGTGATTTTGGAGCCCAGAAAAATAAAGTCTGACACTGTTTCCACTGTTTCCCCATCTATTTCCCATGAAATGGTGGGACCGGATGCCATGATCTTAGTTTTCTGAATGTTGAGCTTTAAGCCAACTTTTTCACTCTCCACTTTCACTTTCATCAAGAGGCTTTTTAGTTCCTCTTCACTTTCTGCCATAAGGGTGATGTCATCTGCATATCTGAGGTTCTTGATATTTCTCCCGGCAATCTTGATTCCAGCTTGTGTTTCTTCCAGTCCAGCGTTTCTCATGATGTACCCTGCATATAAGTTAAATGAACAGGGTGACAATATACAGCCTTGACGTACTCCTTTTCCTATTTGGAACCAGTCTGTTGTTCCATGTCCAAGTTACACTATAGTACTAGAGACATTACTTGGCGGACAAAGGTCCTGATTTTTCCAGTATTCGTGTTCAAGATGTGAGAGTTGGACCATAAAGAAGGCCAAAGAATTGATGCTTTGGAACCGTGGTGTTGGAGAAGACTCTTGAGAGTCCTTTGGACTGCAAGGAGATCAAACCAGTCAATCCCAAAGGAATCCTGAATATGCCTTGGAAGGACTGAGGCTGAAACTGAAGCTTCAATACTTTGGCCACCTGATGCAAAGAGCTGACTCACTGGAAAAGACCCTGATGTTGGGAAAGATTGAAGGCAGGAGGAGAAGGGGCTGACAGAGGATGAGATGTTTGGATAGCATCACCGACTCAATGGAGGTGAGTTTGAGCAAACTCCAGGAGATAGTGAAGGACAGGGAAACCTGGCATGCAGCAGTCCATGGGGTCGCAGAATCAGACTCAACTGATTGACTGAGGGACAAGAAGTACTGTTCTCATGCATTTCTTAACAATCCTTTCGCTCTTGGTTTAGGATTTCTTGCTTGCTTTTAAACGTTATGTATATGCTTAGTCTCAGCAGACTCCATGGACCGTAGCCCATCAGGTTCCTCTGCCCATAGAATTTTACAGGCAAGAGTACTGGAGTGGGTTGCCATTTCCTACACCAGGGAGGTGTACCTGTACCGGGGAGTTATATATACACCATATATGTATATATGTGAATTACTAAATATATATCATTTTAGTAATTTATTTGACTTATTAAATACAGTAAAATGGATCTTTTGGATATACAGCCCTGTAAGTTTGGATTACTGTAACCACCATCACAATTAAGATACATAACCCCAAGAACTCCCACTTGTTGCTGTTTTATAGCCACACCCTTCCCAAACCCTAATATGTTCAGACATATGGCAACCACTGATATGTTCTGCATTGTCTCCATTGCTGTAGTGTGTCTTTTCAAGAATGTTATACACACAGAATTATGCAACGTGCAGCATTTTATAACTGACTTTATTCATTCATCATCATGCCTTTGAGATTCACCCACGTTTATCAATAGTTCTTTTTATTATTGGGTGTTGTTATTAAATTGCTAAGTTGTGTCTGACTCTTTGTGACCCCACGGACTGTAGCACAGCGTGCCAGACTCCTCTGTCCTCCACTATCTCCTTGAGATTGCTCAAATTCATGTCCATTGAGTCAGTGATGCTATCTAACCATCTCATCCTCTGTTGCCTCCTTTTTCTTTTGCTTTCAACCTTTCTCAGCATCAGGGTCTTTTCCAATGAGTCAACTCTTCACATCACATGGCCAAAGTATTGGAGCGTCAGCTTCAGCATCAGTCCTTCCAAAGAATATTCAGGGTTGATTTCCTTTAGGATTGACTGGTAGATCTCCTTGCTGTCCAAGGGACTCTCTAGAACGTTTTCCAGCACCACAATTCTAAAGCATTAATTCTTTGGCGCTCAGCCTTCTTTATGGACCAAGTCTCACTTCCATACATGACTACTGAAAAAAAACATAGCTTTGACTATACAGACCTTTGTCAGCAAAGTGATGTCTCTGCTTTTTAAAATGCTGTGTAGGTTTGTCATAGCTTTTCTTCTAAGGAGCAAGTGTCTTAATTTTATGGCTACAGCTGCATTTGTATGTTTTTTGGTTTATTCATCCACTGAAGGTTTTCAGTTTGGAGTGACTCTAAATAGGTGTTCTATTGATACAAAGAGTTGCATGCAGAGTTTTGCATGGACAAGTTCTCAAATTAGTTGGGTAAATACCTTGGAGTACTAATGCTAGGTCTTTTGGTAAACTTGCTTATCATTATAGAAACACTAAAAACAGTTTTCCAGAGTATTTATACCATTTCTATAACTACCAGCAATATATGAGAGTCCCACTTACCTGCATCCTTGCCAACACTTGATATTTACTGTATATTAGGCATTCTCATAGGTGTGAAGAAATTTAATTGTTGCTTTAATATTAAGTTCCCTAACGAAAAATAATATGTGGCATTGTTTCACTTGCTTATTTGCTACTGGTTTATCTTCTTTGGTGACACGTTTGTTCATATATTTTGCCAATTTTTAAATTATTTTTCTTATTGTTGAGTTTTAAGAGTTCTTTGCATATACTGGATAGAAGTAATTTGGTGGTGCAAGTGGTAAAGAACCAGCCTGCCAATGCAGGAGACTAAGAGACGCAGGTTCGATCCCTGGATGGGAAAGATCTCCTGGAGAAGGGCATGGCAATCCATTCCAGTATACTTGCCTGGAGAATCCTATGGACAGAGGATCCTGGCAGGCTAAGGTCCACGTGATGTGCTTAGTAACTCAGTTGTTTCTGACTTCTTTGAGACTCCATGGACTGTAGCCCACCAGACTCCTCTGTCCATAGGGATTCTCCAGGCAAAAATACTGGAGTGGGTTGCCATGCCCTCCTCCAGGGGATCTTCCCAATCCAGAGATCGAACCCAGGTCTCCCGCAATGCAGGTGGATTCTTTGCCATCTGAGCCACCAGAGAAGCCCATACGGTCACAAAATGTCAAACACAACTAAAGTGACTTAGCATGCATGCTAATATAGAGCTTGTTGAGTTTTTTCTTTCCTATTTTCCATTTAATGCTGTAAGTTTTTCTCTAGACAGAGGTTTTCTGTATACAACAAATTGTGATAAATTGTATTTCCTGTTTTGTTTAATTCAATACATTTTAATTAAACTTGAGAATTGCTCTCTGAGGCAAATGTTTTTAGAAATGTTTAGTTTCCAAATAATTAGAGATTTTCAGCTACTTTTCTGTTTCTGATTTCTAGGTTAATTCAATTGTGGTCTAAGAGCATACTATGTATGATTTCTACTTTTCTGTAATTTGATAAGGTGTGTTTTATGGCCCACAATGAGAATGCATATTATGCTGTCCTTGGATAGAGTATTTGTAAATGTCAGTTAGATAAAGGTGATTGATTCATGTTGTTCAGGCCAACAATGTCCCTATTGATTTTCTACCTATTTGAGCTATCGATTTTTGAAAGAGAACTTTTGAAATCTCTAATTGTAGTAGTATGTTAGTCCATTTCATTTATCAGGTTTATCAGTTTTTGCTTCACATATTTTGATGCTTTGTTGTTAGATACAAGCACATGTAGGATTATTTTGTCATCTTGGAGAATGGGCCTCTTTGTGATTGTGTAGTTTCCCTCACCTTTACCTAATAATGTCACCTCAAGTCTGTTTTTTCTGAAATTAATTTAGCTACTGTATTTTTTGATTAGGGCTGGCATGGTATCTTTCTTCATGCCTTTACCTTTAACCAAACAGATTTTGGTTTAATGTGGGCTTCTTATAGACAAAATAGGCATCTTGTTTAATTATCCATTTTGGCAACATCTGTCTTTTAATTCATGTGCTAAACTATTCATATTTAACACAGTTATTGATAAATTTGGATTATTATAAGCCATGTTTGTAACAATTTTTTACTTGTTGCCTGTGGCTTATTTTTGTACCCTCTTTGGTTTTCATTGAGCATTTTATATGACTTGACTTTATCTGTTTTCTTAGAGTATCAATTATACCTCTTTGAAGAATTTTTAGTTATTTTTCTCGTTGTTTCTCACTAATTTATGTACACTTTCCAATAATACTATTCAGTGTCACATGTAGTATAGACATCTTATAACCATGTGTTCCCAATCCCCGCCTCCTCATTCCTTGTGATGTTGTCATTCACTCACTTAACCATGTGTGCAATTTCCTCTACTTCTAATATTCCTGTAAACAAACAACTATCTTTTAGATCAATCAAGAATAAAAAAAAAATAAAAATTTTATTCTACTTTCATTAATTCTTTCTCCAATACTCTTGCCATCTTTTTGTAGATCCAAGTTTCTGACTTGTTTCATCTTCCTTCTGTCTGAAAAAAATCTTTAACATTTCCTGAAGGATAGGTCTGCTGGTGAATAGTCTCAGCGTCTATTTACCTGAGAAAGTCTTAAATGTCTTCTTCCCTTTTTAATTGAAGTATAGTTGACTTATAGTATTATTTTAGGTTCAGGTTATTTATTTATTTTGACTGTGCTAGGTCTTCACTACTGCGCGGGCTTTTCTCTACTTGTGGAGCAGCCTACTCTCTAGCTGTGTGCAGGCTTCTCATTGTGATGGCTTCTCTTGTTGAGGAGCACAGGCTCTAGGGCACAGAAGCTTCAATAGGTGCAGCATGTGACCTCAGTATTTGCAACTCTGGGTTTCTAGAGCAGAGGCTCAATAGTTGAGGCTACAGGCTTAGTTGTTCCACAGCATGTGGGATCTTTCCAGATCAGGGATTGAACCTTTGTCTTCTGCATCGACTGGTGGATTCTTTACAACTGAGCCATGAGGGAAGCCCTAGGTTCAGGTTTAAAACATAGTGATTCAGTACTTTAATAGATTATATAACATACAAAGTTATTACAAAATATTGACTATATTCCCTGTGCTGTATGTTACATCCTTATAACTTACTTATTTTATAACTGGTAGTTATAATAACTTCTTAATACCCTTCATCTATTTTGTTCCTCCCCACTCATCTCTGTTTTGGTAACCACTAGTTCATTCTCAGCATCTGTGAGTCTGTTTCTGTTTTGTTGTGTTTGATCACCTATTTTATTTCATTTTTTAGAGTCCACATATAAGGGAAAACATACAGTATTTATCTTTCTCTGTCTGATTTATTTCACTAAGTATAATATGTTATATCTTCATCTATATTGTTGTAAATGTTACGATCTCATTCTTTGTGTTATATATAATGGAATATTACTTGACCATAAAAGGAATGTGTATATATCTCACATCTTCTTTATCTATTCATCTATCAATGGACACTTAGGTTGCTTCCATATCTTGGTTATACTCATTCAAAAAGATACATACACCCCAATGTTTATAGCAGCATTGGGTGCATGTATCTTTTTGAATGAGTGTTTTTGTTTTCTTCAGACAGACACCCAAGAGTGGAATTGCTGGTTAGTATGGGCAGTTCAGTTCAGTCACTCAGTCATGTCTGACTCTTTGCAACCCCATGGACTGCAGCACGCCAGGCTTACCTGTCCATCACCAACCCCAGGAGCTTGCTCAAATTAATGTCCATTGAGTCAGTGATGCCATCTGACCATCTAATCCTCTGTCGTCCCCTTCTCCTCCTGCTTTCAATCTTTCCCAGCATCAGGGTCTTTTCCAGTGAGTCAATTCTTTGCATCAGGTGGCCAAAGTGTTGGAGTTTCAGCTTCAGCATCAGTCCTTCCAATGAATATTCAGGACTGATTTCCTTGTGGATTGACTAGTTTGATCTCCTTGCAGTCCAAAGGACTCTCAGGAGTCTTCTCCAACACCACAGTTCAAAAGCATCAGTTCTTTGGCGCTCAGCTGTCTTTATAGTCTAATCCATCCATACATGTCAGAAAAAACCATAGCTTTGACTAGACAGAACTTTGTCAGGAAAGTAATGTCGCTGCTTTTCAAAATGCTGTCTAGGTTGGTCATAGCTTTTCTTCCAAGGAGCAAGTGTCTTTTAATTTCATGGCTGCAGTCAGCATCTGCAGTGATTTTGGAGCCCAAGAAAATAAAGTCTCTCACTGTTTCCATTGTTTCCCCATCTTTTTGCCATGAAGTGATGAGACCGGATGCCATGATCTTAGTTTTTTTTGAATGTTCAGTTTCAAGTCAACTTTTTCACTCTCCTGTTTCACTTTTATCAAGAGGCTCTTTAGTTCTTCTTTGCTTTCTGCCATAAGGGTGGTGTCATCTGCGTATCTGAGGTTATTGATATTTCTCCTGGCAATCTTGATTCCAGCTTGTGCTTCATCCAGCCTGGTGTTTTGCATGATGTATAGTATAGTATGTTATGGTAGTTATAGTCTTAATTTTTAATGAACCTCCATACCATTCTCCACAGTGGCTACACCAATTTATATTCCCACCAACAGTGTCCTGGGATTCCCTTTCTTCACATCCTTGTCGTCATATGTTATTTCTTGTCTTTTTGATGATAGCCATTCTGACAGGTGTAGTGTGATCTTCACTTTTGAAGGATAATTTTTCTAGATACAGAATTCCAGATTGGTCGTTTTGTCTTTCAATCCAAAATCATTTCACTCAACTCTCTTCTTGCTTGCATGATTTATGAGAAGACTGCTGTAATTTTTATCCCTTTTCCTCTATGAGTAATCCCTACCCCTCAACCCCATGGTCTGATTTCTTTCAAGATTTCGGTGTTTTGGAATTTGACTATGATGTGTCTAGGTATAGTTTTGTGTTGTGTGGTATTGTTTTATCCTTTTTGTTGTTCTTTGAGCTACTTGGGTCTATAGTTTGCTGTCATTAATTTCGTAAAGTTCTCTGGTGTTATTCAGCTATTTATTTTGCCCTTTTTTTTTTCTACTTTGGTTTTCCAATTACACACATGTTATGATTTTACAGTTATCTCACAGTTCTCGGATGTTCTGTACTTATTTTTTCATTTATATTTTCTTTTTGCTTCTAGTTGCTGTTGATTTTTACTCAGACTCACTGATTTTTTTCTCAGCTATGTCAGTTCTACTGATGAACCCATCAAAGATATTCATCATTTCTGTTATAGTGAATGTTTAATTTCTGACATATTCTGTTGTTTTTTCTTAGACTATCCATCTCACTGTTTATATTATCCATGTATTCTTGCAAATTATGTATTTTTTATTACAACCTATGTCAGTCAGGGTTCCTAAAAGAAATACATGTGGCTGAATTGGGGTTCAACAAATCAGCTAATCACTTTTAGAGTCTGGTAAGTATAAAGTCAGCAGTGTAGTAGTGTAGACAGGTAGGCTGGAACACTTCATTAGGAGTTGATGCTGCACTCTTGAGACATAATTTCTTTTTCCTAAGAGAAACCTTGGTTTTGCTCTTAAGGCTTTTTATTTGGTTTGAGGAGGCCCACCCACATTATCAAGGAAAATGTCATTGATGTAAAGTCAACTGATTATAAATATTAGTTACATCTACAAAATATACTCACAACAACACCTATATTAGTGTTTAATTGAATATGGGTTTCCCAGGTGGCACTAGAGATAAGGAACCTGCCTGCCAGTACAGGAGACATAAGTGATGTGGGTTCAATCCCTGGGTTGGCAAGATCCCCTGGAGGAGGGCATGGCAACCAACTCCAGTATTCTTGCCTGGAGAATCCCATGGACAGAGGAGCCTAGTGGGCTACTGTCTGTAGGACTGCAAATAGTCTGACATGACTCAAGCTACTTAGTGCACATAGCCTAGTCAACTTGACATATAAAACTAACCGTACCAAGTTCTACTGCTTCATTTATCCCTCAGACTGTGTTTTTCTCCTGTTTTATCATGCCTTGTAAATTTTTGCTGAAATCCAGACATATGGTATTGGGTAATGGAACCTGAGGTAAACAGTCCTCTAGAGTGAGGATTGACATTATTATGGCTAAGATTGGGGCATTGTTTTATGTTTATTGTACATGCCTGAGACTTCAAACTCCTCTATTAACTTCATTTTGTCTCCTCTCTTAATTTTGAGCCCTCCTAAATACCCTTTTTAATTGAATATGGGTTTCCCGGTGGCACTAGCAGTAAAGAACCCACCTCCTAGTACAGGAGACATAAGAGATATGAGTTCTTAGTAGGTTTGATTTCTCAGAGTGTTATTAAAGATTTTAGCATATTTGTTCATTATATTTGATCTGTAGTTTTCTGTTTGCAATTTCTTTGGTTTGGTTTCAAGATTATAGTCATCTTATAAAATGAGATCAGCAATATTTCCATTTTGTCTACTTTTTGTATAAGATTGTTGTTATATCTTTTTCCACTGTTTGTAAATTTTCTATTTTATTGACTTTCTATCATTAGTTTTCCTTCATATACCCATTTTAGATGTTAGTTATTCAGTTTTTGTAGTTCGCACATTATATAATATAGATATTTATACATATTTTTCTTAGTTCATCCTTAGCTGCAATTCCTGCATTTAAATATATTATACTTTTGTTATCATTCACTATAACTTCTGTTGTGATTTCATTTTAAACAGAAGAATTACTTGAGTTCTCATACACTTCACACTCAGTTTCCTCTATTATTAATATCTCACATTAATATGGTTCATTTGTTATAATTAACAAACTGATATTGATACATTATTTTTAATTGAAGTCCATAAATTCTTTTTTTTTTTTATTTCCAGAATCTCTTGTAGTCACAAGATACCATATTATACTTAATTGTCGTATCTCCTTAGGGTTCTCTTTGTTGTGATGGTTTTTCAGATGTTCCTTGTTTTTGATGATTTTGTCCATTTTGTGTATTAGTCAAGTATTTTGTAGAGTACCCCTTCATTGGAACTTGCCTGATTTTTTCCCTCATAATTAGACTGGGGTTATGTATTTTTAGGAGGAAAAGCACAGAAGTGTTGTTCCCATCCCATCATATCAAAGGAATGTAGTGTCAACACGATTTATTACTGCTGATATTGACTTTGATCATCTGACTGAGACAGTGTTTGTCAGGTTTCTCCACTGTAAAATTACTTCCTTTTTCTCCCTCTCCTTACTATACTTTTGGGAAGAAATTTACTATGTGCAGCCTAAACATAGGTAATGGAGAATTATGCTTCCCCTCCTTGAAAGAAGACTATCTATTGGGATATTTTTCTCTTCTCTACCATTAATTCAGTTATTTAATCATTTATCTATATCTGTACGGACACATGGATATTGATTTTATACATTGGACTATAAATCCAAAACTACTTTAGTTTCTCAAATTGTTCTAGCTTTGGCTATTGGGAGCTCTTTGTGTAATTTTTAAAAATAGAATTTTGTTTTCTTATTGGGGAAAACTTGAACTATACTAGAACACATAAAGTTAAAAATTTGACCAATTTTGACATATATACAACATGAAGCCACAATCATGAACAAACCTTTCCATTACCCGCCCCTAAGTTCTCCCTTCATTACTATTCCCAAACAACCACTAATTGCTTTCAGTCACGACATATTAATTTTCATTTTTACTTTTATATATATGCTCATACAATACACATCTTGCTTGCTTTTTCACTCAAATAATTATTTTGAGATTCATGTTGCATGAATTGCTGAGTAGTATTCCATTGTGTAGTTCAGTTCAGTCGCTCAGTCATGTCCTACTCATTGCGACCCATGGACTGCAACACGCCAAGCTTCCCTGTCCATTACCAACTCTTGAAGCTTGCTCAAATTCATGTCCACTGAGTTGGTGATGCCATCCAACCATCTCATCCTTGTTGTCCCCTTCTGCTTTCAATCTTTCCCAGCATCAGGGTCTTTTCCAATGAGTCAATTCTTCAAATCAGGTGGCCAAAGTATTGGAGTTTCAGCTTCAGCATCAGCTTCAGCTTCCGTCCTTCGAATGAGTATTCAGGACTGATTTCCTTGTGGACTGACTAGTTTAATCTCCTTGCAGTCCAAGGGACTCTCAGGAGTCTTCTCCAACACCACAGTTCAAAAGCATCAATTCTTTGGCATTCAGCTGTCTTTATAGTCTAACTCATATCCATACATGACTACTGGAAAAACCATAACTTTGACTAGACAGACCTTTGTCGGCAAAGTAATGTCTGCACTTTTTAAAATGCTGTCTAGGTTGGTCATAGCTTTTCTTCCAAAGAGCAAGCGTCTTTTAATTTCATGGCTGCAGTCAGCATCTGCAGTGATTTTGGAGCCCAAGAAAATAAAATCTCTCACTGTTTCCATTGTTTCCCCATCCATTTGCCATGAAGTGATGAGACCGGATGCCATGATCTTTGTTTTCTGAATGTTCAGTTTCAAGTCAACTTTTTCACTCTCCTCTTTCAATTTCATCAAGAGACTCTTTAGTTTTTCCTTGCTTTCTGCCATGAGGGTGGTGTCATCTGCTTATCTGAGGTTATTGATATTCCTCCTGGAAATCTTGATTCTAGATTCTGCTTCATCCAACCTGGCATTTTACATGATGTTCTGCATATAAGTTGAATAAGCAGGGTGACAATATACAGCCTTGACTTACTGCTTTCCAGATTTGGAACCAGTCTGTTGTTCCACATGCAGTTCTAACTGTTGCTTCTTGACTTGCATACAGATTTCTCAGGAGGCAGGCAAGGTGGTCTGGTATGCCCATCTCTTTAAGAATTTTCCACAACCCCCCCCCCAAAAAAAGAATTTTCATTCCCAAAGAAAGGAATGCCAAAGAATGTTCAAGCTACCTCACAATTGTGCTTATCTCACATGCTAGCAAAGTAATTCTCAAATTTCTCCAAGCCAGGCTTCAGTGGTATGTGAACCGTGAACTTCCAGATGTTCAAGCTGTAGAAAAGGCAGAGAAGCCATAGATCAAATTGCCAACATCCATTGGATCATCAAAAAAGCAAAAGAGTTCCAGAAACACATCTACTTCTGCTTTATTGACAACACCAAAGCCTTTGCCTGTGTGGATCACAACAAACTGGAAAATTCTTAAAGAGATGGGAATACCAGACCACCTTACCATTATGTAGATATGCCACTTTGTTTATCCATTTACTTATTGATGGACATTTTTGTTATTTCCAGTATTTGACTAGTGAAAATAAAACTGCTATACACATTTGTCTACATGTTATTGTGTGGACATAAACTTATGATTTCTCTTGAATAAAAAGCAGAAGTAAAGTGTTTGGTTTATATGGCAGGAGAATGTTTAAGTCTTTAGGAAACTGTCAAATTGTTTTCCAAAGAGGTTGTATCACCAGTATGACATGAATATTCCAATTTATTCATGTTCTCATAACACTTGGTAAGGTCAGTGTTTTGTTTTGTCTTCTAATTTATAATTTTAGTGATTCCAGTGGTCATGCACCGGTATCTCCTTGTGATTTTAATGTGCATTTCCCTGAGGACTAATACTGTTAGACGTGTTTTCATTTGCTTATCAGCTATTGGTATTTCTTTATTTGTGAAATGGCTATTCAAATATTTTCCTTACCTCATTTATAACTTGTATTTTGTTATTGTTTTGTAAGAACGCTTTCAGTCTTCTGAATATAAGTCCTTGGTTGGATACATTCATTGCAGATACATTCTCTTAGGTTATGGCTTGCCTTTCTGATTCTTTTCTTTTCTTTATTTTTTACTGAAGGAGAATTGCTTTACAGAATTTTGTTGTTTTCTGTCAAACCTCAACATGAATCAGAAATAGGTATACATATATCCCCTCCCTTTTGAACCTCCCTCCCATCTTCCTCCCCATCCCACCCCTCTAGGTTGATACAGAGCCCCTGTTTGAGTTTCCTGACCCATGCAGCAAATTCCTGTGGATATCTATTTTACATATGGTAATGTAAATTTCCATGTTAGTCTCTCCATACATCTCACCCTCTCCTCCTCTCTCCCCATGTCCATAAGTCTATTCTTTATGTCTGTTTCTCCATTGCTGCCCTGTAAATAAATTCTTCAGGCATTTTTCTATTTTCCATACATGTGCATTAGAATACAATATTTATCTTTCTGACTCACTTCACTGTGTATAATAAGTTCTAGGTTCATCCACCTCATCAGAACTGACTCAAATGTGTTCCTTTTCATGGCTGAGTAATATTCCATTGTGTATACGTACCACTTCTTTATCTGTTCATTTGTCAATGGACATCTAGGTTGCTTCCATGTTCTAGCTATTGTAAATAGTGCTTCAGTGAACAATGGGATACATGTGACTTTTTCAACCCTGGTTTCCTTAGGATATATGCCTAGGCATGGGATTGCTGGGGCATATGGTGGTTTTATTCCTAGTTTTTAAAGGAATCTCTATACCGTCTTCCTTAGTGGCTGTATCAATTTACATTCCACCAACAGTGCAAGAGTGTTCCCTTTTCTCCACACCCTCTCCAGCATTTATTGTTTGCAGACTTTTTGATGAGGCCCATTCTGACTAGTGTGAGGTGATATCTCATTGTGGTTTTGATTTGCATTTCTCTAATAATGAGTGATGTTAAGCATTTTTTCATGTGTTTGTTAGCCACCTGTATGTCTTCTTTGGAGAAATGTCTGTTTAAATCTTTTTCCCACTTTTTGATTGGGTTGTTTGTTTTTCTAGCATTGGGTTGTATGAGCTGCTTGTATATTTTGGAAATTAATCCTTTGTCAGTTGTCTCCTTTGCTATTATTTTCTCCCATTCTGAGGGTTGTTTTTTCACCTTGCTTATAGTTTCCTTTGCTGTGCAAAAGCTTTTAAGTTTAATCAGGTCCCACTTGTTTACTTTTCTTTTCATTTCCATTACTCTAAGAGGTGGATCATATAGGATCTTGCTTTGATTTATGTCATCAAGTGTTCTACCTATGTTTTCCTCTAAGAGTTTTATAGTTTCTGGTCTTACATTTAGGTCCTTCATCAATTTTGAGTTTATCTTTGTGAATGGTGTTAGGAAGTGTTCTAATTTCATTCTTTTACATGCAGCTGTCAAGTATTCCCAGCACCATTTATTGAAGAGACTGTCTTTTTGTCCCATTGTATATTCTTGCCTCCTTTGTCAAAAATAAGGTACCCATAGGTGCATGGATTTATTTCTGGGCTTTCTATCTTGTTCCATTGGTCTATATTTCTGTTTTTGTGCCAATACTATACTGTCTTGATGACTGTAGCCTTGTAGTATAATCTAAAGTCAGGAAGGTTGATTCCTCCAGCTCCATTCTTCTTTCTGAAGACTGTTTTGGCTAATTGGGGTCTTTTGTATTTCCATATGAATAGTGAAATTTTTTTGTTCTGGTACTGTGAAAAATGCCATTGGTTATTGGATAGGGATCACACTGAATCTGTAGATTGCATTTGGTAGAATAGTCATTTTCACAATATTGATTCTTCCTACCCAGGAACATGGAATATCTCTCCATCTGTCTATGTTGTCTTTGATTTCTTTAATCAGTGTCTTATAACTTTCTGTGTGTAGTTCTTTTGTCTCCTTAGGTAAGTTATTTCTAGGTATTTAATTCTTTTTGTTGCAGTGGTGAATGGATTTGATTCCTTAATTTCTCTTTCTAATTTTTCATTGTTAGTATATAAAATGCAAATGACTTCTGTGTATTGATTTTGTATCCTGCAACCTTGCTAAATTCACTGATTAGCTCTAGTAATTTTCTGATACTATCTTTAGTGTTTTCTATGTACAATATCATGTTATCTGCAAATAGTGAGAGCCTTATTCTTCTTTTCTTATCTGGAGTCCTGATATTTCTTTTTCTTCTCTGATTGCTGCAGCTAGGACTTCCAGAAATAAGTTGAATAATAGTGGCCAAAGTGGACACCCTTGTCTTGTTCCTGATCTTAGGGGGGATGCTTTCAGATTTTCACAATTGAAACTCACAATTGCTGTAGGCTTATCATAAATGGCCTTTACTCTGCTGAGATAGGTTCCTTCTATGCCCATTTCTTGAAAAGGAGAAGGAAATGGCAACCTACTCCAGTACTCTTGCCTGGAAAATTCCATGAACAGAGGAGCCTGGTAGGCTATAGTCCATGGGGTCACAAAAAGTCGGACATGACTATGCAACTTTACTTCACTTTAATCATAAATGGATGCTGAATTTTGTCAGTCTTTTTCTGCATCTATTGAGATTATCATGTGGTTTTTATCTTTGAACTTGTCAATATAGTGTATCACATCGATTGATTCGCATATATTGAAGAATCCTTGCATTCCTGGAATAAACCCAACTTGATCATGGTATATGAGCTTTTTGATGTGTTGCTGAATTCTGTTTGCTAAAATCTTGTTGAGGATTTTTACATCCATGTTCATCAGTGATAGTGGCCTGTAGTTTTCTCTTTTTGTGTTGTCTTTGTCTGGTTTTGGTATCAGGGTGATGGTGGCCTCATAGAATGAATTTGGAAGTGTTCCTTCCTCTGCAATTTTTTGAAAGAGTTTTAGAAGGATAAGCATTAGCTCTTCTCTAAATGTTTGATAGAATTCTCCTATGAAGCCATCTGGTCCTGGATTTTTGTTTAGGGGGAAGATTTTTTATCACAGCTTCAAATTTTCTTGTTTCTTGAGGTAGGATTGTATTGCTATAAACTTCCCTCTTAGGACTGCTTTTGCTGCATCCCATTTAGGTTTTGAGTTGTCATGTTCTCATTGTCATTTGTTTCTAGAAATTTTTTGATTCCCTTTTGATTTCTTCAGTAACCTGTTGGTTATTTAGAAGCGTATTGTTTAATCTCTGTGTGTTTGTGTTTCTTACAGGTTTTTGTTTTTTTTTTTTTTCTTGTAGTTGATATCTAGTCTCATAGTGTTGTGGTCAGAGAAGATGCTTGATATGATTTCAGTTTTCTTAAATTTACTGAGGTTGTGGTCTATCCTGGAGAATGTTCCATGTGCACTTGAGAAGAAGGTGTATTCTTCTGCATTTGGATAGAATGTCCTGAAGATATCAATGAGATCCATCTCATCTAATGTATCATTTAAGACTTGTGTTTCCTTATTAATTTTCTGTTTTGATGATCTGTCCATTGGTGTGTGTGGTGTGTTAAAGTCTCCTACTATTATTGTGTTACTGTCAATTTCTCCTTTCATGTCTGTTAGTGTTTGTCTTATGTATTGAAGTTCTCCTATGTTGGGTGCATAGATATTTACAGTTGTTATGTCTTCCTTTTAGATTGATCCCTTGATCATTATGTAGTGTCCTTCCTTATCTCTTGTAATCTTCTTTATTTTAAGGTCCATTTTGTCTGATATGGGGATAGCTACTCCAGGTTTCTTTTGCTTCACATTTGCATGGAATAAATATATTTTCCAATCCTCTCACTTTTAGTCTATATGTGTGTTTAGGTCTGAAGTGGGTTATTGTAGACAGCATATATATGGGTCTTGTTTTTGTATCTATTCAGCCAGTCTGTGTCTTTTGGTTGGAGCATTTAATCTATTTATAGTTAAAGTAATTATTGATATATATGTTCCTATTACCATTTTCTTAATTGTTTGGGGTTGATTTTGTAGATCTTTTTTCTTCTCTTGTATTTCTTGACTATATAAGTCCATTTAACATTTGTTGTAAACCCGGTTTGGTGGTACTGAATTCTCTTAACTTTTGCTCATCTGAAAAGATTTTTAATTCTCCATCAATTTTGAATGAGATCCTTGCTGGATACAGTAATCTTGGTTGTAGATTTTTCCCTTTCAGTACTTTAAATATATCCTGCCATTCCTTTCTGGCCTGCAGAGTTTCTGCTGAAAGATCAGCTGTTAAGTGTATGGGGTTTCCCTTGTATGTTACTTGTTGCTTCTCCCTTGCTGCTTTTAATATTCTTTCTTTGTGTTTACCCTTTCTTAGTTTGATTAGTATTGTCTTGGTGTGTTTCTTCTTGGGTTTATCCTGTATGGGACTCTTTGTGACTCTTGGACTTGATTGACTATTTCCTTTTCCATGTGGGAGAAAATTTCAACTATAATCTCTTCAAAATTTTTTTCATACCCTTTCTTTTTCTCTTCTTCTTCTGGGACCCCTATAATTTGAATGTTGGTACATTTGATATTGTCCTAGAGGCCTCTGAGACTATCCTCAGTTCTGTTCATTCTTTTTACTTTATTTTGCTCTTCAAAAGTTATTTCCACCATTTATATTCCAGCTCACTGATTCATTCTTCTGCTTCAGATATTCTGCTATTGATTCCTTCTAGAGTATTTTTAATTTCAGTAATTGTGTTGTTTGTCTCTGCATGTTTATTCTTTAATTCTTCTAGGACTTTGTAAATTGATTGTTGCATTTTCTCCATTCTGTTTTCAAGGTTTTTGATCATCTTTACTGTCATTATTCTGAATTCTTTTTCAGGTAGTTTGCCTATTTCCTCTTCATTTATTTGGACTTCTGTGTTTCTAGTTTGTTCCTTCATTTATGTAGTATTTCTCTGCCTTTTCATTATTTTTTTTTAACTTATTGTGTTTGAGGTCTCCTTTTCCCAGCCTTCAAGATTGAATTGTTTCTTCCTTTTGATTTCTGCTCTCCAAAGGTTGGTCCAGTGATTTGTGTAAGCTTCTTACAGGGTGAGATTTGTGCTGAGTTTTTGTTTGTTTGTTTTTCCTCTGATGGCCAAGGCTGAATGAGGTGGTAATCCTGTCTGCTGATGATTGGGTTTGTATTTTTGTTTTGTTTGTTGTTTAGATGAGGTGTCCTGCACAGGGTACTATTGGTGGTTGGGTGATGCCAGGTCTTGTATTCCAGTGGTTTCCTTTGTGTGACTTCTCATTACCCCTAGGGTTAGTTCTCTGGTAATCTAGGGTCTTGGAGTCAGTATTCCCACTCCAAAGGCTCAGGGCTTGATCTCTTAAGCAATGGCACTGTTCAAGGATATATATGAGAAATTAAGTCAGCTGATGGGCTTTGAACCCAAAGCAAGATCTTCTTCCTTTTCCACCTGGAATCTCTTTCAAGTGCAACAGAGTTAGGTGCTGTTAATTGTTCCTTACGGCCATTCCATGAGTTGCTTTCCGCTGAGCTTGGGGGTGAGGGGGCATAACTCAAATGTCGCCTTTCTGATTTTCTTAATGGTTAACTTTAAAGAGCAAAACTTTTAAATTTTGATGAAATTCAATTTATTTATGTTTATTTTTGGCTTCCAAATAAGGTATTTGGTGCTAGTGGTAAAGAATCCACCTGCCAATGCAGGAGACTAAGAGACATGGGTTCATTTCCTGGGTCAGGAAGATCACCTGGGGGAGGGCCACAGCAACCTACTCCAGTATTCTTTCCTGAAAATCTGATGGGCAGAGAAGCCTGGTGGGCTACAGTCTAAAGGGTTGCAAAAACTCAGATATGACTGAATGGACTTAGCATGCACAACTACATGTGTTTATTTTATAATTTGGCATTTTATGTTACTACCTCAAGGTCACAGCCATTTTCTGTTTTCTTCCAAAGGTTTTATAGCTTTCAGTTTTCAGTTTAGGTGTCTGATCCATGTGCTGTTAATTTTGTCTGTGGTGGAGCATAATGGGCTAATGTTCATTTTATTGCTACTGGCTCTCATTGTTCTGGCATGCTTTATTGAAAGATTTCTCTTCACATTGTATTACGTTGGACCCATAATCAAAAATCAAATCTAGATTCCATTCTGTTATATTTATATATTTGTTTATCTTAATGCCAACACCACAGTCTTAATTAATGTTGTATAATATGAAGTCTTGAAATCAGAAAGAATAAGTCTCCCAAATGTGTTTTATTTTATTTCTTTATTATTTTTATTGAAGTATCTTGTATTTTATATAAATTCAAATATTAAATTGTCAATTTCTTTTTTAAAGTTTTCTGGAATTTTGTTGAACTTGTGTTGAATTTATAGATTAACCTGGGGATATTTATCAGCTTTAAAAAACTTTTATTTTTTTGAAATATAGTTGATTTACCATATTACATTAGTTTCAGGTGCATGACATAGTGATTATGTATTTTTGCAGATTATACTCCATTATAGTTTATTACAAGATAATGACTATAATTTCCTGTTCTACAGTATATCCTTATTGCTTATCTATTTTATATATAGTAGTTTGTTAATCCTGTGTGTGTGTGTGTGTGTGTGTGCGCACGCGCACGCACTACTTCCTCAGTCATGTCTGACTCTACCCATGGACTGTAGACGGCCAGTCTTCTCTGTCCATGGAATTCTCCAGGCTAGAATACTGAAGTGGGTTGGGATTCTCTTCTCCAGGAGAGCTTCCCAACCCAGGGATCAAACCTGGGTCTCCTGCACTGCAGGCAGATTCTTTGCCATCTGAGACACCAGGGAAGCCCAATTAATCCTATATCCCTAATTTATCCCCCTCCCTTTCTGTCTCCCCTTTGGTAACCACAAGTTTGTTTTCAATATCTGTGAGTCTGTTTTGCATATACATTCATTAGTACTCTTTTTTCAGACAGTATTTTGGGGCTATTTAACACCTTAATATTAGGTCTTAACAATATTGTGTCTCTTTGTAAGAAGGACTTGTTAATATCTAGATTTCAGGTGATTTAGGTTTATTTGCATTCTTAGTTCTCTGATGGGCTTTAGAAACTAGGATTCTTCAGGTTATTTGGTTTCCTCTCTTGTGCTACATCCTTAGTGACTTTCTATATCCTAAATGGGAGCAGAAGCCACTTTTTTATTAGAGTAGCTTTTAAACTTTTGGCTCAAATACTTTATTTCTTTTTTTTAAAGTTACTGATTATTATTTTCTTTATCAAATAGCTTTATTCAAGATATAATAGACATTTAATAAGGTGGACACAAGTTTTACAATTAGAGATGTTTTACCAGATGAATACATCTTGTAATCAAGATAACAAATATATGTGACATCTCCCAAAATTCTTCATGTCCCTTTGTAATCACTCCTCACACATCTCCCCAGTCTGCCCTCAACCATAGACAACCGCTGATCTGTTGTCACTATATATTAGTTTGTATCTTGTGGAATTTAAATAAAACTGTCATTTCACTTGGCACAATTACTTTGAGATTCATTTATGTTACTGAATGTATCATTAATTCCTCCCTTTTGTTGCTGTGTAGTATTCCATTTTATTATACCTCAGTCTGTGTCTCTCTATTCAGTTATTGGTGAAGATCTGGGATGTTTACAAGTTTTGGCTGTCATAAATACAGCTGTTATAAGCATTCCTGTATAGGTTTTTATGTGGATTTAATGCTTTGTTTGTGTGCTCAGTTTCCTAGTCATGTCTGACCCTTTGCAGCCCCATTGACTGTAGCCTGCCAGGCTCCTCTGCCCATGGAATTTTCCAAGCAAGAATATTGGAATGGTATGCCATTTTCTGCTCCAGGAGATCTTCCTGACTCGGGGATCAAACCCAAATCAAATGCTTTGATTACTGTTGGGTAAATAAGTGCCTAGCTGTGGAATGACTAGAATCAATGGTGTATTAATTAATTGGTCACCCATCTGATTTCTTTTATACGCTATGCTCAGTTTGCTTGTACTTTGTCAAGAATTTTTTGTATGTTCAAAACATTAATCCTTATAGTTTTGTTTTCTTATAATGTCTTTACTTATTTTTGGTATTAGAATAATTTTGGTATCATAAATGAATTGGGAAATATTCCCTCCTCTTCAACTTTGTGTAAGAGTTTGTGCAGAATGAGTATTCTTTCTTGGTTAAATTCCTCAGTGAAGATGCTTGGGTCTAAAAGATATTCTTTTTTTAAGGATTTTAAGTATATTTTCATTTATTTGGTAGATAGAGGATACTTCATGTTATCTATTTCTTCTTGAGTGTGTTTTATAGTTTGTGTATTTCAAAAGACATTTGTCCATTTCATCTAACTTGTCAAATTTATTTATGTAAAGTTGCTCATGTGCATGGGTATACGTGTGTACTCAGTTCTGTCTGACTCTTTGCAACTGCATGGACAATAGCCTGCCAGGCTCCTCTGT